>NC_091562.1:15982006-15987006 GCF_042767895.1 Penaeus vannamei
TTTATGTGTATATTTATGAATGTATGTATATATGCGAGTATGTAAGTAAATAAGTACGTATGTATGCATGCATGTATTGACAATGAATACAACCACCGTAGTGTGTAACAATAGACACATAAAATACATTGCCTTAATATTAACGGAATCAAATCGTGTTTCGAACACGTTTGGTTCCTCTTGGTGCTGTGTTTTATTAGTATAATAATCATCTCACTCTCGAACTCTTCGAAATGAGGGAACTGACGCTGTTCTGCACTACGTCTAAATTACCTACCATGCTGTTGTTTTTTTTTTGTTTTTTTTTTTTTTGTTTTTTTTTTTTTTTTGCTTTAGCCATTCATTTTAACTTTGTAAACTAGCTTCCAATCTTTGTAGCCACTCTTGTCCTGTATGCATTATCTTTTAACTAGCTGATCTGCTAATTTTGCTCGTCTTGTTTGTCCTTGTCTGTCAGTCTGTTTGTCAGCATTGTTAAGGTAGGAGTAAACTGAGTAAACCGATCTTTTAAAGCAGATAGTCTGTTCATTTCGTTGACTCCATTCATCTTAAACTTTCTACTTTTTTTTTAACTAGCAAGGCCCTTTGCTTGTTTTTTTGCTGTTCTCCCTATGTGTTCTCCCTATGCATTTTTAATCCCTGAATCTTTGTACTGCCCGACCCTTGCTGCGGAAAATTACATCTCTGATTTACCTTAATAGTATCTTCCCTCCACGCTCGAGAATTAACAATTACCCTCCGCTTAATGATTCTATAGGGAAGAATATGCCGAGCCTCCATCGCCTAATGCTAGACAGGCTGGAGCATTCTGTTTGGGTGCATCGCGTAAACTGAGTGCTTCTTTATTTTTTTGTTTATTAAGTTTTCCTTTCTTTTTCTTTGGTCCGTTCCAAAAGCAGAGGGTAAAATAGTTGTTACTACTGTATTATATCCGTAAAGATATATTGTTGCACATTTACAACAATCTTCGTCAATACACCTTTAGCAAGAAGTAGCAACTAATAGCCTTTCGCAGACCTCAACCCCCCTTTAACTTCTTCCACGGCCGCCGTTGCGAGGATGAATGGCCAAGGGAGTAGCCGGTCTCCCCGAAAATGAAAGTGCATAATGACCTTAGACTGGCTACTTCCCATTCGTTCACTGCGGCGGCATAGATTATCTTCATCTGCAGTGGAGGTTAATGTCACTGACAGTATTAGGTTCACATACGCATAAAACCCATTATGATAGATAGCCTGAAGAAGCCAGGTCAAAGAGTAACGAAAAAAATGTCTGCTGAATAGAATATGTTTCCTCAATCGACCCAAGACATTGGTGTGAAAGCTATGCAGAACCTGAATTATACTCTACGCACCAGAGTATAGTTCATCATCACTAAAGTTCATCATTCCTAGTCATGGCTCAGGTACAGGATTTAAAAGCCTGCTACTACTCTGCGTTGCCTGTTTTCAGTCCAGAAAGTCAATTAAAAAATCAGTGTAGTATTGTCATAAATGTTGCAAAGTCACAAGTTTGGAGTTTGCCATTACTGTATGATTGTTATCTAATATATGCGTTTGATTGTATAGCGATGCAATTAGAATGTTCTTTTAGTCTGAATACATAGGAAAAATAAGCTGACAAAATTAGCTACCAAAGGGGCTTATGAATGTCTGCTTGTTAGTCTGCGGGAATATTTTGATGTGAATGTTTGATCATAAATGTGTACGTTACTGTGCCTATGTGCGGGCGTGTGTCTGTGCGATTGCGATGTAAACCGAATACATAATGAAGCCATGTGTTTCCCTTTCCAGTTCATTACTGAACCATATAACAAGCTTTCCATACTTAATCCACATATTTTCCGTCTGAACGAATGCGCCCATCATGATTCATTTGCAAAAACATCTGTTCTTTTGATCTTTTTCCAGTGCGCATTTTTTCTTTTTTTCTTCTTTTTCTTTTTGCTCTTGGTGTATGCAGTCTACACAGGGAATGTCATCCAGTGAGGGCTGATTTGGAAATATCAATCTTCCATTTGCAGTAAAGAGAGTTTCTTGATTAAATCGTTTTATCTCTATGTGTGTATGTTTCTCTTTCGGGATTTTTGTCCTTTCGGAAATTTTGTCTTTACCATTAAACTAAAACATGAGACACGAAAGCATCACGCATGAGTAATACCAGAATACAGATCAAGTCTTGATGCCTTTTCATCTAATAACCCTTTTAACATGTCAAAGCTGAGTTTTAGTCCTGAGCAAGGTTTAGGAAAACATCAACACCTCTCAGCTTAGGGTTTTTTACTTCTCTTTTTCTATACCGTTACCTCTCGACCTCTGACCTTATTTGACCTTGCGCGCCCTCCTCTTGTTTCAAATATTTTCCTCTCATTCTTTCAAAACGTGACCGTCGCTGCGTCCCGTTAAAGCTACTATGAACCGTGGGCCAAACGTCTCTTTACACACGCGCATTATTAAACGAAGCTTAATGTCGACTACAATGCACTTTAGAATATTAACGAAATGAAACTGCTGCTCTATTCAGAATGCTACAGGCTGTACGAAGCTCTATTATAATTCAGCCCAAGCTATTTCATAAAACAGGATGTAACTCAATTAAGTCAAACACAACCTGGATGCTTCCATACGCTTCGTTCGGCTCATCATCAACTGCAATCCTAGGCCATCTACTGTGTAAAATTAAATAACGAAAAAAAATAGAATTCCATCTGAAACATTTAGAGACACGTCGGGGACTGAGCTCTGAAGAGTTTCCATAAAGCTGTCATGAAAGCCAAAGAGAAAATTAAATGAAAATGTAGTGTATGTAGGGGCTTGTGCGATACGTCAGCTTATTTACCCATGTTTCTCAGTCTGGCTTACCGTTCAGCTTCACCTGTCTGCATGGAAACATACGAGCACTAACACATGAGAGAGAGAGACACACAGAGAGAGAGCGTGGGGGGGGGGGGTGCAAGAGAGAGATAGGGAGGGAGGAGAGAGAGAGAGAGAGAGAGAGAGAGAGAGAGAGAGAGAGAGAGAGAGAGAGAGATTATACTCATGAGTTAGAAGTATTCTTAAAGGGCAATCATCATGCTTATAAAGTCCACATGAAAGCGAAAACGACCCGTCATTTCAGAGTTTGGCATCAAGTCGAGGCCAAACATTATCGTGAGAAGAAAAATTGTTAATTAACTCACACGATAATAACTCATTATCATGGCCTTTTCACCTGTTGTCGTCGAAGTCCTCGTCACATTATCTCAAAACGTTTCGCTGCGATTATCAGCTTACCATAATTTTGAAACAAATATAATTTCTGAACACAGAAAAATAAACAAAGAAAACCAGCAAAGGGATGATGGCAACACTATCCAGTATTGCCATCAACATTGCAAATTTTGTTGCTTCCCTTATGCTAGGGCGAGTCCTGCTTGCATATTCACCCTAACTTCAAACATGATAAACGAACAACAAAAATGAAAAATGGGAGAACGAAACGAGAAGGATAACGAAAGCAGTGAATCAGTAAATTCAACAATATTTGCGAATGATCATTTAGGGTAATCGCAGTCCATTTCACAGTAACTGGTCCTGGTAATTAGAATACCATCATTATGATGATCCCAAATAGACTTCAAACCGGAATGCAACAATAATTGATAATTGTTACAGAGCGATAATGAGTGCATCATGATAACGACAGCAGCAATTGCAGATAATGACAGCCGTTAAAAAAACAAAAAAACAAACATCATGGTATGATTTGTCTAAAGATGCAACGAATTTTATTCCATACTTAACCCTCAGAGTCCAGTTTCAGCATTCAGCCTCTTCTGCTAAATGGAAAACATTGAAAATTTGAAATGCACATTTTGTATATTAAAACAAACAAACAAAAACTGTTTATCCTTTTATTATTCCATTACACCGAATGAATCTACGATTATTCATTGTCAGAATCATTAACTTTTTCATCATGCAAAATATTGCCGTTAATTGCAGCGATAACGTAATAACATATTTTACCCAGCATCCAATGTCCACTTGCCCCTGTTGTATTATTAGTATAATGTTCCTAAGTGCGTAATTTTGCTGATGAAGAGGGCGTACACTTGCACTGAAGATGCTGGGTTCGAGCAATGCTGTAATATTAGGTGTACGGGAGAGGAATGCGGAGAGAGGGAGAGAAAGGGGAGGTGAAGGTGATAGAGAAAGAAAAAGGGAGGGAGGGAGGGAGAGAAGATAGATAAGTAGGTAGATAGATAGATAGAGAGAGAGAGGAAGAAAGACAGGGGAAAATTTACAAAGAAAAGGAAAGAGAGAGATATGAGACGGAGAGAGACAAGGATGAAATGGTAGGAGGGAAGAACGTACATTACGAAAAAAATTTATATATACACATATATATATATATATATATATATATATATATATATATATATATATAGATAGATAGATAGATAGATAGATAGATAGATAGATAGATAGATAGATAGATATAGATATAGATAGATAGATAGATAGATACACACACACACACACACACACACACACACACACACACACACACACACACACACACACACACATATGAATATATATATATGTATATATATATATATATATATATATATATATATATATATATATATATATATATGTATGTGTGTGTGTGTATATGTGTGTGTGTGTGTGTGTGTGTGTGTGTGTGTGTGTGTGTGTGTGTACATATGATTATAAATGTAAGCACACACACACACACATACAAATATATATATATATATATATATATATATATATATATATATATATATATATATATATATATATATATATATATATATATATATATATATATACTAGAAGCACTCATGAAGCACATACCTAAATAATTAGGTCACTGATGCAATAAAAATGTTCATACTTGAAGAATTACATTAAAATGATAATAGTAATAATAATGATGATATTAATAATAATAATGAGGATGATGGTAATATTAATAACAACAACAACGAC
>NC_091562.1:16018734-16021234 GCF_042767895.1 Penaeus vannamei
CTCCTTCTCCCTCTTTCTTCTTTCTTTCTTCTTCTTTCTCTCTTTCTCCTCGCTTTTCTTTTTCTTCTTCCTTCTCCTCTTCTCGCTTTTTCTTTCTTCTTCTTCTTCCTTCTCCTCTCTCTCTTTGCTCCTTCTCCTCTTTCTTTCTTATTATTTCTTCTCCTCTCTCTCTTTCTCCTTCTCCCTTTCTTCTTCTTTCTTCTCCTCTCTCTCTTTCTCCTTCTCCCTTTTCTTCTTTCTCTTTCTTTCTTCTCCTCTCTCTCTTTCTCCTTCCCCCTTTCTTCTTCTTCTTCTTCTCTCTTCTCTTCTCTTTCTCCTCTTCTCCTTTTCTTCTTCTTCTTTCTTCTCTCTCTTTCTCTCCTTCCCCCTTTTCTTCTTCTTCTCTCTCTCTTCTCTTTCTCCTTCTCTCTCTTTCTCCTTCTCCCTTTTTCTTCTTCTTCTTCTCCTCTCCTCTCTCTTTCTCCTTCTCCCTTTTCTTCTTCTTTCTTTCCCTTTCTCCTTCGCTTTTTTTTTTTTTTTTTTCTTCTCCTCTCTCTCTTTTTCCTTCTCCCTTTTCTTCTTCTTCTTCCTTCTCCTTTCTTTCTTTCTCCTTCTCCCTTTTCTTCTTCTTTCTTTCTTCTCCTCTCTCTCTTTCTCCCTCTCGCTTTTCTTCTTCTTCTTTCTTCTCCTTTCTCTCTTTCTCCTTCTCCCTTTTCTCCTTCTTCTTCCCTCTCCTCTCTCTCTTTCTCCTTCTCCCTTTTCTTCTTCTTCTTTCTTCTCCTTTCTCTCTTTCTCTTTCTCCCTTTTCCCCCTCCTCTCCTTTTTTTCTTCTTCTCATAGGTAAAATATATTGCGAACGCCACTCCAAGAATTATAAGAATTTTACTTGGATTTAGAATAACTCAAAAGGTGTCGGGAGGGAGGTGTGAGGAAAGAGTTGAGCAAGTTTGTGAAGTGGAGTTTGTTGATATGAAATAAACTCAGAATTCTATGCTTCGTGTTATTGACTTCGTAAATTCGTAATTAAGATTTTTTTTTTTTTTTTTTTTTTTTTTTTTTTTTGAGTGGGGCTTCAAAATGCTGCGGTTTCTTTTTGTTTCTCTCGCGTGAATGTTTCATACTGCTCCGTGAAGCGTGTTTGCCTCGAGTAAAGTACTTGTAGCCTCTGATGCCTTATTTTCAGAGGAGAAGTGTTATTTATTTCGATTCCTTTTTCATTTCCTACCGGGATATCATAAACAAACAATGAACATACAGCGTATAAAAAAAATTTATTTCATGAAAATACGCTGACTCATTTAACATCACAACCACAGCAACCCTGGAAATACAATATACAAAAGAATATAACAATAAGATAATCCGTTTTTAAATTATCTTTATGATAAAATCAACAGACCACGAAAGCTAAAAAAAATGAAAAATAAAAACGACCATAAAAACTCTGTAACAAATTTACGAAATGATAAACAGGATGGACATCAATCTAACATAAATCACAATTTTTCTCCTTGCCGTAATGTGATTTATTAACTAATTAGCCGCTTGTTATCACTGTTTGCACCGTCTGCAGTGAACGTGAGGGCGGTACGTCACGGTCGTAAGGGCGAAAGTTCCCTTAGATATTGGGCCAAAGTGAGTCCTACTGACACAGCTTCTCCTTGGAATGGCTCGGAATATGCACTTGACTTGAGATGTGGAGATTATGATGGATTTTCCAAATTACTTATAAAGTGCTAAGTGGTTTTGCCGCTACTTTTACGAATATATTTAGCTACCATTCGATTTGAGTTGTATCTTAGCATTACGTAATAATTCTCGTTGTCACGTTTACGATTATCATCTTTAATGTTACCAATATAATCATTATTATGATTATCATCATTATTATCCTTATTATGATTATAATTATTGTTGTTATTATTGTTACTCTCTCTCTCTCGCTCGTTCGCTCGCTCTCTTTCTTTCTCTCTCTCTCTCTCTCTCTCTCTCTCTCTCTCTCTCTCTCTCTCTCTCTCTCTCACACCCACTCACTCACTCACTCACTCACTCTCTCTCTCTCTCTCTTTCTTCTCTCACTCTCTCTCCACTCTCTCTCTCTCTCTCTCTCTCTCTCTCTCTCTCTCTCTCTCTCTCTCTCTCTCTCTCTCTCTCGCTCTGCCTCCGCCTGCTCGCTCTCGCTCGCTCGCTCGCTCTCGCTCTCGCTCGCTGCTCGCTCGCCTGCTCGCTCCTCGCTCGCTCTCTCCCTCTCTCCTCTCACTCTCTCTCACTCACCTACCACCACTCACTCACTCTCTCTCTCTCTCTCTCTCTCTCTCTCTCTCTCTCTCTCTCTCTCTCTCTCTCTCTCTCTCTCTCTCTCTCTCTCTCTCTCTCTCTCTCTCTCTCTCTTTCTCTTTCTCTCTCGTACTGTTTTGGAAATCCTTTACGTTCTAATCTATTCATAAAGTTATTGTGCTTTTTAGACATTAAATATATTACTCTTAGTGTATGAGGTTAATAGAAATCTCGCCAGGTAATA
>NC_091562.1:16041234-16048734 GCF_042767895.1 Penaeus vannamei
TAAAAAATGAAGCTGGAGCCTAACGTATGTATGCATAATAGTCTAATCTGAGTCTCGACACGGGGAATATGAGAACACACAGCCCCAGTCATCAGGATTATACAGGTGATATTATCCCGTTTGACACCCTTATTATAGGCCTTGTATGACGTTTAGATAGGGTGCCGCCGCATGACTTTATCACACTGCACTCTTTCCACACCGGCTGTCTCCTTCACATGGCTCACAGATTTTCCACCTGAATATCAGGCAATTTGCGAGATGCAAAAAGCACCACATCCCTCACGGCTAGTGCCACAAACAGCCGGGCACTCAGATCTATGCACTATCACTGCAGGACATGTAAGAGGACTGACGCTGCTGGTCTTATGAGGTCGTGTTGGGCGTCGATCTTGATCGCGCCCACCTCTTCTCCGTCGCGTCTGCTGTGCTTTTTTTTGCTGCTGACGTTGCTCAACCGACCCAGAAAAGGACGAACTGCTGTCTGGGGCGTTTCGTCCACATGACGTCTGCCCTCCTGTACTATTTCCACCAATACAGTAATATCTCCCTGAGACGTGGCCTCCTCTCTCGCGGCGCCACCTTTTGCTGAGCGGCAGTTTCGTCGCCCTTGCTGCACCCGCTGATTCGGTAGTTGGCGGGGCGGGATGGCGTCCAGTCGCCGCTGATCGCCCTGCATCACACTCATCTCCGAGCGCAGCAGACTCACGTGGCGATTAAAAGCAGTTTTGGCAGTAATATCTGATGCGAATAAAGACACTGTCCTACATCATTCTTTCAGTGATGTAGAACAGGAGGTTGTCGTTCTGCTTCTTCGTGGCACTACGGAATATTTTTGCTTTACTTAGTAATTATCCTCTCTCCTACCACTTCGTAAGCATTGTAAATATATATATATATATATATATATATATATATATATATATATATATATATATATATATATATATATATATATATATATATATATATATATATATATATATATATATATATATATATATGTATATATATATGAACACAAGCACAAACACAATCACGTGTACACAAAAATGAAAATGAAACTAGCCACAATGAGAATTGAATATATATATATATATATATATATATATATATATATATATATATATATATATATATATATATATATATATATATATATATATATATATACATATATATATATATACATATATATATATGTATATATATATATATATATATATATATATATATATATATATATATATATATATATATATATATATATATATATATATATATATATATATATATATATATATATATATATATGTATGTATGTATGTATGTATTTAGATATATACATACATATGTATATATATGCATATATATGTACACACACAGATATGAACTTTTGTGTGTATGCGCATGCATATTCTGAATATTTGCCTGTGCCATTGTCTATCCGTCTCACACACTGCAATCAATCAACAACAGGCTCCAAATAAACTGAATACGCTTTAATGATTTATTTGATGTGGGAATGATGCTTCGCCACTTCCCGCAATCGATTACTTTCGAAGCGATCTATTCATCTCGATCACTACCCATGATACGATGTACGCAACAACAATAAAACGAATAATAATGGTAATAATAATCGTGGTGATGATATATACGCCTCGGTGGTCACTGGCGGTCGCGTTTGTGGTCGCCATCAGCGGAAATTACAATTTGAAAAACTTCCGAAGTATGACACGGCGAGACGCTTCGGACATTTCGCTTCGG
This sequence comes from Penaeus vannamei, assembly GCF_042767895.1. Taxonomy (NCBI): domain Eukaryota; kingdom Metazoa; phylum Arthropoda; class Malacostraca; order Decapoda; family Penaeidae; genus Penaeus; species Penaeus vannamei. Next base: position 16,043,005 of record NC_091562.1, read on the forward strand.
AAAATGCATTTGTGTGCTCGTGGTGGTGTTTCATCATTCTCTCTGTCTCTCTGTCTCTCTCTCTCTCTCTCTCTCTCTCTCTCTCTCTCTCTCTCTCTCTCTCTCTCTCTCTCTCTCTCTCTCTCTCTCTCTCTCTCTCTCTCTCTCTCTCTCTCTTTTCTCTCTCTTCTCTCTCTCTCTCTCTCTCTCTTAGTATGTCTGTCTATCCGTTTTTCTCCATCTATCCATCTCTTTCTCTCTGTCTCTCCCCATCTATTTTCTCTTTCAGTCGTTCTACTCTTTTTCATGCCTCTCTCTTTCTTTCTCTCTCTCTCTCTCTCTCTCTCTCTCTCTCTCTCTCTCTCTCTCTCTCTCTCTCTCTCTCTCTCTCTCTCTCTCTCTCTCTCTCTCTCTCTCTCTCTCTCTCTCTCTCTCGCTATCTTTATATTTATCTATCTTTTTATCTCTTTCTCTCACTCTCATTCGAGTTATTCCTCTCTTTCTCTCCGATTGTCTCTGCCTATATTTGTCTGTCAGTCAATTGATCTTGCTATCATCTTTCTGCCTCTCTTAATTTATCTATCTATATATCTCAATATCTCTCTATACACACACACACACACACACACACACACACACACACACACACACACACACACACACACACACACACACACACACACACACACACACACACACACACACACACACACACACACACACACACACACACACACACACACACACACACACACACACACGCACACACACACACGCACGCACACACACACACACACACAAACATATATATATATATATATATATATATATATATATATATATATATATATATATATATATATATATATATATATGCATATATGTATACAAGTATGTATGTATATCTAAAATATTTACATTCACTTTGGTGTCTATTCACACAAGCATACTTTGTCGTGACCAAAGCTGTTACTACGTGTATCTATTCGCAGGTTGCTTATGTGCATCTTTCCACATACGCACAGCTGACTACTTTTACACCTGGTACACCCGTTGTCGTCGTTCAGCTGAAGCGGCAATACATTGTACTGCCCATGGCTTGAATGGATGGAAGGATGAGATTACTTTGGAATAAAATATTCAAAGAAATCTTTGAAGCTTTTCCCTGAATAGGAATATATGGGAACGTTTTTCTCACAACATATTTCGATAATTTTACCATGGAGAACCGCTGCTTTTGCAGTGAACGACGTCTATCGCGTGCCACTGATTCCAAAAAAGACCGGGCATCCTATCTCAAGCCAACTATATTTGCGGTATATTGTTCGGATCTAAAGTTAGCGGTAAAAGTAACGACAATTATTTGAAATCAATGGTATATCGCCCTTGGTTCATTATTGTCTTTTTTTTTATCTGTTGCAAAGATGCTGTTATAATATTTGTTATTGTAGTAATCAAATTATGATATTTCTATTTCTTGTTGTAGTAGAAATAATGATTATAATGTTCATTACAATATTTTTGTTGTTAAAAGTTTTTTTTTCTTCTTTTTTTCCAAAAGTATTGCATTCAGTAGTTTGTACTTTATACTAGTTTAGGTTTATATTCCGCTGACAATGTATATACCTGAAAGTGTATTGTTTTTTATCTGACAGTACTATGTGTCCTTTTGTTCAGCTGGAAGTTTTCAAGTTTTTTCCAATTATTGACAAATATTTTTATGCGCATTAAGGGCAGCCACATGAGAATTTTTTTTTTTTTTCTTAGTTAATCAGATCTGTTTAATTTTCGGATCAAGAACCTGTTTTCTTCTTCTTCATTAGCTAGCTAGTGAATAGTGGTGTCCAAAACTTAAGCCTTCCCACTACAACTTTCTCATTCAATTTTTTTATTCCACCCAACTAATTATTAGTGCTCTTTAACTGCCATTATACATATAGACGACATTCTTTTTCAAGGAAAATCACAGAAAAGCCCTGATAAACTTTCTGTATGTACTGTGGCCTTCTCTACTTCGCGTATCCTGCTTTGTATACACAGCTTTAGCCTAGGTCCCAGTATGTCTGTCCCACAGATTTTCAGCTGACCACGGATTTTGAACAATAGATACTCGATCCAGTCTGTTTTTGAGATGTGTGTGTGTGAGAGAGAGAGAGAGAGAGAGAGAGAGAGAGAGAGAGAGAGAGAGAGAGAGAGAGAGAGAGAGAGAGAGAGAGAGAGAGAGAGAGAGAGAGGTTTTCTACTATTTGACTCTGTTCAGAAATTCTGATCTGGATGTATGTATTTGTTTATCTCAGAGCTATGTATACATAGACATTGTAATATCATCATTTATAAAAAGTACGATTCCAAACTTCCTCCTATTAAAACAAATCTTACAGATGCTGTCCACCAAAAACGGATGTACCAGGTATAAGTGCAAGCAAATATACGTACCTGTTGAACATGATTTTAGCCTTTGTGTCGAAAAACAATCAAGAAATGAAAGGAACTTTGATAACGTTTTGATGTCACTGACAGAATCGAGTTTCCTTATGATGTCATGGATCTTTTCTCTTTGGCCGTTGGTTGACCTCGACCAATCAGGCTTTGACGTCAATGACAGAAAGATGTCTCCTTATGACGTCATTGAGCGTTTCCTTCCTTACCATTGGTCAATCACGACTAGTCAGCCCATGACGTCAGTAAAGGAAGCGTGTCCTAATGTCACCAACGGAACTCTTGACGCCTTATGACTGAGATGAAGAAAACTTACGCCATTAGAGAGAGAATGGTAATACTCTTGATTTCTTTTAAATGACGCCATTAAGGAATGCTCAAACCCTCCCGTTATGAGATCGCTGGAAAAGGAGAAGAAAGAAAAGATGCGTCATTACGATCCTAGTAAAGAGCCATAAACACGTATGATGCAATGAATAAATAAATGCTTTCCCTGCTGTCACATAGACTTAAAAATCTGTGACTGAACACTAGGTTTACTTTAAGATCCGACTCTCTATCTACGCACTAACCCCCCCCCCTCCCCCCGCTCCTAAAAAAAAGTAAGTTTCCACGTAACATTAACCCGAGAGAATTACTCTGGACAGTTTCTTAATTACTCATTACATGTTAAGAGGGGAGGAGAGGGAGGGAAGACGAAGAGGGGATAGGAGGGAAAAGGAGGAAAGGGGAGAAGAGGAGAAGGGGAGAAGGAATGGGGAAAGAGGGAGGGAGTCAAGGAGGGGAGGAGGTGGGGAGGGACTTGGTGGTGGGGAGAATATCTCAGTTTAAATGTTTGTTAATTGAAATGTCAACTTAATAGTTATATCTACATTTCTCAGACTTCTAACACTCTCACATTTGAACATTCGTAAATAAACTAAACCCCTTGAAGGTGAATCTATTCTTAAATGTGCATGGGAGAAAAAGGTCAAAAGTTTACACGTGGGACCAGAAACGGCTGCAACTGGGCGGATCAGAGCCGGCAAGGCAACACATGCTATTCAAAGGAACGATGAATGTCTCCCCTCCCCCCCCCCCATCCCTCACCCCCCCATCCCCCCCATTCCCCCCAAGCAATCATCTTATTTCGCCCGAGCTGGTCTGCCCTTCTCATTTCTCTGGTCGTACATGATATCTGTATCAATCTTCTTATCTTTTTTATTTGACCATTTTTCGTGTCTCTTGTAGGGTTATATTTTTCTTTCTGTCTGTCTTCCTGTTCGCTGATGCGTTTTGCCGTCCTAATGTCTTTGTCAGAAAATTGCAACTTAATCCACCTTACTCTCTGCTAATCGGTAAGATAAAGTGAGAAGAGAGAGTAAAAGTGGTGAAAGAAGGACATGTGTAGTGATAGAATAGAAGGATAGTTAGATAAGTAGACAAATACATATAAATAGAGAGAGAGAGAGAGAGAAGAGAGAGGAAGGGAGTCAGAGGGACACACAGAGAGGAAGACAGGTAGGATCGACATAGAGGAAGTCAGGCAGAGACACAGACAGACTGGCAAACATAGACAGACAGAGAGACAGAGGCACACAGGCAGTGAAAGAGACAGACAGACAGAGAGACAGAGGCAAACAGACAGACAAAGAGAGACAAGCAGTCAAGTAAGAGCAAAGAAAGTGCCACAACGAGAGAATGAGGACACAGCACAACACAAGAATGAAGACACAACGAGAGAAAGAGACAGAAGACGCAACAGAATATCCACCTCCTCCATTATCCTAGTTTTACGCTTCTTTTTTCCTCCGCTGTCATTGAGGTTAATTGAGTCTCGCCTTTTATTAGCCACGAGCACTGTTAGATGAGGCCGGGGGCGAGCGTGGCTTTCTGGGAGGTGTGTCATAACGTGGTGTGGCTGGATGAGGGAGCTATGGATGAATGAGAGGGGGGGGGGGCGGCAAGTTTTTATTCATTCATTTGTGTGTGTGTGTGTGTGTACGTACGTCTATATATATATATATATATATATATATATATATATATATATATATGTATATATATATATATATATATATATATATATATATATACATATATATATATATATATATATATATATATATATATATATATATATATATATATATATATATATATATATATATATATGTATATATATATATACATATATATAGATATATATATACATATATATATAGATATATATATAGATATATATAGATATATATATAGATATATATACATATATATAGTCTTTGATTATGTTCTTTGCTTTCATCGTATCCTGTACATTCTTTTCAGTTATTCCTCCGTTTGGATATTGCATTCCTAAGGATTCTCGTATCCTAGACGGATTCGAGTTGCTGCTGATTCTTTTCTCTGTCACTTCCTTTGCAATAATGCCGTATTGTCCGTTATTTCACCGTAAAACCTAAGCGTTGTCCTGCTTGTTTTTATTTTTACAAATTCTCTCACTTTTTTCTATATTCAGAAATATGAACGCTTAGTTATGACTCATTGCTAATTATGGATTCTGTTTCACTGTAATTGTAACTCGTTGCCCTATGGATTGCATATTATGGAAGTCACTTAGCCTTTGTTTGAAACCGTGCAACGAGTTTCATTTCTGAAAAATACAAGATTCTGTTTTCGGTTAAAAGTATTATATGTGTTTATCTTTGAAATGTTATATTTCTGAGCTTTGTATGAGATATATCAGTTACGCATTACATTATAATTAATTGTTCGTCAGTAAAATGAATAATAATTGCATATCATAACATTACATTTCAGTATTGCAGCATTACAAGTTTTGTAAAATTCTGCATTATATTTTCCCTAGTCATGACATATTTATCATTTGTGTTTTTAGAGCAAATATGAAAATTTCCGTTGCAATACCGCCAACTCACATATGCTGTTCTGAAAGTTTAAAGTTTCAGTTCTTATGAGATTGCTGTAAGGCATCATGAGAATATTCTTTTGATTGAAACCCTCTGTTCCTTATCGGTTTCACTTCTTTAACACAAAGAAAGCAACTTTATCCATTTTTCACATACTCACATAATTGCTTATCTCATTCAGGGTGAAGTGTTAGTTCCTATTCATACCTTTTCAGTATTTGATTATAAAGAATAACATTATAATAGTTCGAAAGTGAAAATAAAGATCTGTAAGGGAAGCAGAAAGGCTATTTCATCTCTTGTTTTCCTTCCAAAAGCAAAGAATGAATAGAAAGTTTTGAGATAATCCTCTCCCTCTGCTAATTAATTTGGAAACTATCAGATGCAATACATTTACCTTTTT
>NC_091562.1:16053734-16061234 GCF_042767895.1 Penaeus vannamei
TTTCCCCAGAAATATCAGATCTGTTCTCTCGCAGTGAAAGGAGAGAGAGAGAGAATGGATAAGTTCACGACGCAATAGATGCAAGTGTTGCGTTTCATCTGGATCTTCCTCAGAATTGCATATCGATGGTTTAATCGTAGTGCGTCAATTGCATCTTTTTAATCATTCATTTCCATTTATTCCCTTTTACATTTGTTATATTGAACGCTAACACCTCTGTTCCTCCATTAAACATCTAAACCGTTCTTCAAGCCATGAATGATCCACAAAATGATCTCTGTATTCATTTCTCTTTTGATTGGTTCATTTTTATTGCTTATTTTCCATTTCCCACTGTTTCTGCAACCGTTTTCTTTTAATCACCAGGACGCTTTAATCTAAATCATGCAATTTGAATTATAAGGCTTGACAGACCTTCTGTCATATATGTATGGACGGCCGTGTGATACGATATTGTGGAAAATAAGCTATCTGAATCTGAAATAAAACTCAGCGGTGTGGAAGAGAGGAAGTCAGAGAGAGAGAGAGAGAGAGAGAGAGAGAGAGAGAGAGAGAGAGAGAGAGAGAGAGAAAGAGAAAGAGAAAGAGAAAGAGAAAGAGAAAGAAAGAGAGAGAGAGAGAGAAAGAAAGAAAGAAAGAAAGAGAGAGGGAGAAAGAAAGAAAGAGAGAGAGAGAGAGAGAGAGAGAGAGAGAGAGAGAGAGAGAGAGAGAGAGAGAGCGAGAGAGAAAGAGAGAGAGAGACAGACAGACAGACACAGACATAGAAAGGAGAGAGACTGAATGACACAGAATGAATGACAGGCAAAGAAGAGAGACAGACAGACAGAAACAGACAGACGTAGAGAGAGAGAGAGAGAGAGAGAGAGAGAGAGAGAGAGAGAGAGAGAGAGAGAGAGAGAGAGAGAGAGAGAGAGAGAGAGAGAGAGAGGCGAAACGAAACAAAGACTTCCAATAGATTTGGAAACCGCACACGCAAGCAGAACTTCGAGCGCAACCCCAAAAAGATGTGAAAGAAAATGATAAATTTTCTACTCGAACAAGTGTGAGAGAACCGCGATCTTACCTTAAACGGTATATCACAGTTGTAAAAAGAAGAAAACTACGTGTCCTGCATCGGTCTGTGTGTGTGTGTTTATAAGTATGTGTACGTATGTTTGTTTGTTTTTGAGTATGTGCGTTTGTTTGTTTGAGGACAATTATGTACGAAAATACGAAGATATAGAAACAAAGGCATTAATAATGGAGAAAGTGGTGAAAAGCAAGAAAGAGAGGAAGAGGAAGAAGAACAAGAGAGGGAATGGAAATGGGAGGAAGGGAACAACTCGATCACCAGCTTTTAAGAAGATGGAATAAGGAACAACGCGATGAATGGTAAACAGGCAAATTGTAAGAAACAAAGAGAATGGACAATAGCGACGGGCGAATGGGAGGAAGTGCCGGCAGGAAGCACAGCAAAGAGGGAGAGAAAGCAGAAAAATAGGAAATAAAAAGCAAGAAGGGTGGGTCGGAAACTCTCTGTTTCTGGGTAAAGACTCGAGAAATTATTTATATACATGCCATTTGTCAATTCTTCCCAGTTATCGCTTTTCTATTATCGTTCATTCGAATGCCATCAGAAGGGAGATGACAAAACGAACGATGTGGCTGCGACGACAACGTGGATAACAAGAGTCTCCGAGAACATGCAAAGGGAAGAGGGCAATAATCGAGAATAAAAGATGAGAACGGAGGGAAGAAGACGGTAAGAATTATTGAGAAAGAGCAGGGGAGTAACAAGGTAATAGAGAAAAGCTAAAAAGAAAAGTAAAAAATAGAAAGGGAACTAGAATAAAAGTTAACGAAGAAAAATCATATGGACTCGGATGAAGAATCAAGGAACGAAGTCAAAGACAAAGACAGAATTCTTAACAAGGATCGGGACAAAGTGTTGTAAAGTGGGTTGCCATCGAAAAAAAGAAAGTAAATATGCGAAAGAATGATTTAGAAGAGATAAAAGAAAGGATAATAAAGAGGAATGAGGAAGTGCAACGAAGCGAGCTGCTCTCTGAAGAGGTTTTATGGAGATATGAAGGAACGACCGACAGGAATTTAACAACCGCGAACGCAATGAGCAGACAGTGACGACAGGCACGGCGAAGTAATAACGGAAGCGTAAAAGTTAAAGACCGAATTGGGGGAATAAGTCGCAAGGGAAAGAAAGAGGAAGAAGAGGAAATCCGTTAAGTCTTAAAAGAACGATCCCTAAGCATCGTAAATGAGAGAAAGGCAGATGCGGCGCCAACGCAACAGCGGGAGGCGGCCATTGGCGAGTCCAGAGAGGCCGACAGATGGCAGCACAGGAGGCAACGGACCAACCAGCTGAGCCGCCCATTCCCGGGCACTGCCAGCACCCACCTGGAATAGCGTCAGGCGGATGAGCTTTCCGAGGGGCCTCCAGCCTGTGTATATGGAGGGCCGGGTATGTAAGGGGGCGTCTGTCCTGTTTACTTTTAGAGCCTCGTAAGAGAGATGTGGTTTCCTGCAACAGGTCTTATCCCACGCCGTCATAACAGCTTCCCATTTTCTGTGACGTGGTCTTTTTATGTTGGTTTATTCGCACTTTTCAGGTGTATTATGATGATAAGAGTAATCATCTCCCTCACAAAAAGGTGATGATAGGATCAGCTTTGTCAAAACTTTGGTTTATAGTTTTGAAGCTCAAAAGAAATGTTTTCTTTCATTCTTCCTTTTTTGGGGGGAGGGGTGGGGGGCACGGAGTGCGATTTCGAATAATACACGTTTTATAGTTTTATAATGATTACTAACTGGTTTATTATGATTTGATTATATTAAGCATATTGCATTTGGGTATTGCCTATGTTGATGACAAGCATAAAGCCTATAGATCAAAGAAATGTGTTAATGAATTGTCTGTCTGTGGGAATTTTAATTTGGGGTTGTTTTCCATGCCATTAGGTCTAACTATTTCACCTTATTAGCATAGAATTCGAGATCAAAAGAAGTTGCTACGCTCTGCATTTTTTTCTCTCTCTCTCTAAAATTGTTAGTTTTTCCTGTCAATGTCCTTGTCTTATCGTTTGTTTTGAATTGTTTGTGTGTTTACTTTTATACAGAATAACCTACTCGTCCCATATTTTTATTCTTTATCCTTACATTTTTCGTCCTTCTGTTTTTATTATAATTTATTACTAATCCCTTCTCTGCCCACCCTTTTATTTTTGTCATCCAAATTTTCCCCAATTTGCTGATTTATGATCATCACTCTTCCTGCTCTTATCATCCTTTCGTCTTTTCCTCTTCCACGCTCCTTGCTCCTCCTCCTCCTCCTCCCCCCTCCTCATCGCCCGCCATTTTTACTTACCCATTATTCTCTCTCCCCTTTTCCCCCTTCTTATTATTCATCTCTCCCTCTCTGATCTTCTCTCTTTCCCCTCGTGACTCCCTCCCCAATCAACTGAAGCAGCAGACCAATGGCGGAGTCAAGTCATAAAAGGAAGAATCATAAATCAGCTCATTTGCATAAACTCAAGGTCAGGACGTGTGTCTGACCTGAGACGAGGGAAGGTGCCAGAGGTATGACCTGTTCTGTGCTCTGTATCAACTGGGGTCGAGAGGCGAAACATACATTCTCTCTCTCTCTCTCTCTCTCTCTCTCTCTCTCTCTCTCTCTCTCTCTCTCTCTCTCTCTCTCGCTTTCGTGATAAGGTTTGGGAATTTTGTTGGATTTGATTGCTTAAATTATGAAGTAAAATACTGATGAATTTCACCGTTTCGACAACTTGTCCCAAGATGCTAAGAATTCTTGCTCTGGCTCTTCCTTGTCACCTGTTCTCTTATTCATTGTGTGTGGGAGGGTGTTGTCTTCCTGACTGCATGGAGACCAGGGAATGTAAAGGAAGGGAGGAAAGAGATATAATATAAAATGTGTAAAATGGATATAAAGAAAAGGAGCATCGTATATTTTTTCTCTTTCGTTTTCTTTTCTCTTTCTTAAAGATTTAAGTTTCCGCTTTTAACTTTTTATTTTCTTGATTCAAGTATTGTTCTTCTCACATTATAAATGAAATGTTTGAAGTCTTACTGTTTTTTTTTCACTTTTATGTTATCCATGTATTTATAACTAAAGGACTTTAGTTGTAGCTTTATACAGCTTAACTGTTTTCATGTAATATCAACTGTGGAATAAGCGAACATCAAAATACAAGTAAAATCGCCAATTTTATTTTACACTTACCTTTCTGGGTTATGACGGCTAGAACCATTATCCAAAAAGTGTAGAAGTTACCCATGCGTCCACACACCATAACCCGTTTTCTGTATTTGTAAAAACACAATATCAACTTTTCGTTTTCTTTTCCGTCTTTAACTTCACTTTTCTACGGCATCAATGTCAAACACACTTATCTTTTTCTTTTTTTCAAAACCTGTTATCAAGAGACTATTTTCTTACCTATAACACTTTTATGACTAAACACTTTCCGAAGATAAACTAAATTTTCTAACTTTAGCTCGTGTTAAAACTGGATCACTGTCACAGGCCAGCAACGACTGTGAGGTTCCGGTGAAAGCCAGTCTGAAAGGAAGGAAAATTACGTTAGTCTAAAATTGATAAAGTGAAAATTTAATAATTGGCATGAAAATGGGAATTCCGATGCTCAAACTGATGTAAATAGTCCTCTGTGTAAAAATGCTAATACCTTTGAGAGAAGAAAGGGTAAAAGCGATGATAATAAAGATCATTATCATTTCTATCATCGTAATTATAACTGTCATTGCTGTTATCATCATTATCATTGTTGTTTTAACTTTTATTATCATTGCTATTATTATTGCATTTTGGTTATTGCCATTACTATCATTATTATTATTGTCATTATTATTATTATTATCATTATCATAGTTATAATTATGATTATCATTATTATTTTTAGTAGTAGTAATATCAATGGTGGTTTAGTACTTCTTGTAATAGTAGTAGTATTACCATCATTATCCGCATTATTACTATCATCATCATTGCCATCATTATTATTAGTATCAACATAATTATTGCTGTTGTTGCTACTATCACTACTATCATTATGATTATTGATATTATTACTATCATCATTTTTATCATCCTATACCATAATTAGTATTAATGTTGTAATTACATGTATAAGTATTATTGCTTTCATTATTACCATAATTGCCATTATCATTATGTAATACCATTGTCACAAACATACATAGCAAATACTGTAGACTGAAGATAATCATCCCCCTCATTCCTGGAAGTGATAAGGATCTAGTAATTACTTTAACAATAATAACCACGCCTAGTACATAAATAGCAATGATACAATACAATAATATAGCAATATCATTAACAATAAGGATCATGACTAGTATCGAAGAGCAATCATACTGCCAAAAAATTAAATTTCCCAACGTTTTTGACCCCCCCCCCCCCCTATGCACGTCGCTCGGTTTGTTCGCGCGGTCAAAACGTTTAAGCAATGGTTAGTGGGAATATTACACTACGGTACGCACGCCAAAGTTTATTCCTGTGAAATGTACATATACGTTTTGTAATGCTGTTTGTAAACTCCATTGTTAACTTGTTTGGGATTTTTTTTTTTCGTGGCATTACTTTCCAGTGAACGTGAAACACACACATACACGCACACACACACACACACGCACATACACATACACACACACATACACACACACATACACACGCACACACACACATACACACACACATACACACACGCACACACACACATACATATATATATATATATATATATATATATATATATATATATATATATATATATATATATATATATATATATATATATATATATATATATATATATATAGAGAGAGAGAGAGAGAGAGAGAGAGAGAGAGAGAGAGAGAGAGAGAGAGAGAGAGAGAGAGAGAGAGAGAGACAGAGAGAGACAGACAGAGAGAGAGAGAGAGGGGGGGGGAAGAGAGAGAGAGAAAGAGAAGAGAAGAGAGAGAAAGAGAGCGAGAGAGGCCGAAAATCCGTAAACGAAATCCAACAAATAAAACGCCGTAATGTAAATCGGCCCATTGAATTTGACTAGAGTGTAATTATTTTACGGCGTTCAGTTATTAAGAGCTGTATTGGCAATATAGAAATGGAAGGACAGGGCGCGTAAATGGATTTTCGAGCAGCCACATTTTATCCAAGGAAATAATTACAAAATCTGATTCGAGAAAATGAAAGTTATTGCAGTTCGCGATCGACTGAAACGACAAACATACACATATATACTTCAGTTATTAGATTTACACACACAGCCACATCCACACAGATATGCGCGAATGTGTACATGTGAAAAACGCAAAAGAAACACATGATAATAGTCGTAATAATAATGTGATGTATATATACATATAAGCACATGAATGCATTTACATATGCATCCATCCACCCATCTATACATACATCCATGCATTCATACTTACAAACATAAATACATACGAACATGCATTCATACAGACAGACAGACAGACGGACAGACATAAATGATTAATACAATACAAATATAAACAGATAAATGCACAGATATTGATAGAGACAGATTTGATATGCTGATAAAGGTGACATAGATTAAAGAAACGAAAAACGAAGGTCTCCAATTGGAATTCGCAATTTGGAATGGCCAGGAACTTTTATATCCTACGCAAATAAAGCTGAATTTCGAAGCGGCGGCGACTAATCTAACAAACTGCTAATCCTTAATTCCAGGCAGAAGGGAAAAGGGTAAAAAAAGGGAGAGAGAAACAAGGGGATAAAAAGAGAGACGAAAGGGGAGATACAGAGGGAGAGAAACAAGGGGATAAAAAGAGAGACAAAAGGGTAAAAAAGGGAGACAGAAACAAGGGGATAAAAAGAGAGACGGAAGGAGAGATACAGAGAGAGAGAAACAAGGGGATAAAAAGAGAGACGAAAGGGGAGATACAGAGGGAGAGAGACAATGGGATAAAAAGAGACTAAATGAGAGAGACAGAGGGAAAGAGAGAGGTACTGAAGAGTATGGAGAAGACGGAGAGATAGAGAAAATGGGAGGAAAGGAGGTAATAAGAGAAGTAAGGAGAGAGAAATATAGGGGAGGATGAGGTTGCATAAGGGAGAGGTTATTTATCTATTTATTTAATTCATCCATTACTCGAGGAATAGGTCTAAAGATTAAACCTAATAATTTTCTGTTTATTTGTTTAAAGTACTCCTCTGTAGCACTTATGCCTCAGTAAAGCGTAGAGTCCGTGAGCTAAATTCGAAATTTCCGGCGTAAAATGTATGGGTACACGAAGTCTATGAAGAACCACTAATTTTTTCGTGTTTCTATGCTCTCATCTGGAATATTATATGTGTGTGTTTGTGTGTGTGCGTGTGCGTTTGTGTGTGTGTGTGTGTGTGTGTGTGTGTAAATATTTACATATATAATATATATATATATATATATATATATATATATA
>NC_091562.1:16076234-16077566 GCF_042767895.1 Penaeus vannamei
ATGATGATAATAAGAAGAACAACAATAATAATGCTGGTAATGATAACAATAACAAAAGTAACAACAATAATGATAATGATAATAACGATGAAAATAATAATGATGATAATAACGATAATGATATAGATGGTGATAATCATAATGGTAACAATAACATTGAGGCGAAGAAGAAGAAGGAGGATACTACTAATAATGATTATGGTAATATTGATAATAATGATAATGTTAAGAACAATGATATTGATAAAAATATTGACAATAATGATGATAGTAATAATGATAATAATGATAATGAGGATAGTAATAATGATAATAATAATAATGATAATAATAATAATAATAACAATAATAGTAATGACAATAATATCAATGAATAGAAACGTAAAGAAATTAAGAGTCACACAGATATTTACAAAATCCGCAGACAAAAGCAAAACAAAACAAAAATCTCCCTGATCGTATATTCAACATGCTCATCACGCTCCACTCATCAATATCCATAGCCCGATAGATGGATTTCTTGCCCTTTTTTTCAAAGCAATATAAAGTTGGCTGCCATAATGTCTTTCCTCTTCCCCCATAAAATACCACCCGCTGGAAATGACCTCAAATGATCCAACTTTTTAAGAGTTTCATATCAGGTGAAAATGGCCTGACCTCGCCAAAGACAAAAGGCAAGGGAGAAGGAGAGAAGGTGAAAAGAAGGAAAGAGAGAGAAAAAAAAGAGGGAGGAGGAGAGAAGGTGAAAAGAAGGAGAGAGAGAGAGAAGAGAAGAGGGAGGGGATCGAGAGATAAAATGGTGTGGGTGGAGGAGAGATGGAGAGAGATAGAGAAAAGGGAGGGGGTCGAGAGAGAGAGAATGGGGTGGCAGGATGAGGAGAGAGAGAGAAAGAGAGAGAGAATAGGGTATGTGTCGAGAGAGAAAAAGAATAGGATATATGTCGAGAGAGAGAGAGACAGAGGAGTGAAAAGGAGGGAGAGAAAGTGAGTGGGGGAGAGAGAGACAGAGAAGAGAGGAGAGAAAGAAAAAACGAGAGAAAGTGAGGGGAGCGGGAAAGAGAAAGAGAAGGTGGGTAGGGACAAGAGAAAGAAAGAAACAAGGATAAACAAGAGAGAGGGAAGGAAGGCGAGAGAGACAGAGGGAGTTGGGTAGAACCGCAGCCAAAGAAACCAAGAAACAAAAGAAAGAACAAAAAATAAAGGCCACGTCTAACCCTACATGATACACCCATTCCCATAACTCTTCCTCACATGCCGTTATTGGCGCAGCGAGAGTGGCGCCGCTGGAGTGAGAGAGAGAGAGAAAGAGAAAGAGAGAGAGAGATAGTGAGT
>NC_091562.1:16083066-16085566 GCF_042767895.1 Penaeus vannamei
GGTTTCGGGAGGGTGGGGGGGAGGGGGGAGTCAGGGACCAGCCTATTTCGCCTGCTCGAACAATAACACACTTTACCCAACCCGGAATTTCCGAGTTCTGTAAATAGCACTCGCCAGCAATGATGTTAATGACATGTAATTCGCGCTTTGTGTAAACATGGCATCAACAACACCAGACGAGGGAAATGTGCAGTGCGAGTCTTCAGTCCAATACTTAACACAATTTGCATAGGAAAGAGGTAGTGTATGCTGGAGCTCCTTTCCCCCTTCTTTAAATTAAACGTCTTCCTTATTTTTTAGGATCAAGACGTGGAAAGAACACAGGGTCTGAATATCTTATCGGCGGGAGAGAGAAGGTAATGCAGGTGTGAGAACGGAAAATTTGTAATGAGCGCAACAGTCATTACTGGAGTGATGTTTAAGCTAATTTTCCTTGGGTAAGTAGCAGAGTTATGAACGACATTTAGACACGATATGATATGCTGAATGCACTTTGGGAGCGTAATGTTGTAGTTACGATTAAAAACACGTTATTTACATCGCAAGCTGATAGAAGGGTATTTGAATCATTAAATGCTAGCCAATATTTCGAAATGGAATTTGCTCTTTGGAAAACATTCTCGGAAGTTCATATTACGAACATGCAGGCTCTAAGCATCTGTACTATAATGTGCCGTAGTTTGCATTGGAACTCAATTTGAAAGTGAAATGTACTTTCTGCATTTTCTTTGATGTTACGTGAAAAAAAAAAATCGATAAAAGAAAAAAAAAATACTCATGGAAATACCATCTAGAAGCTCATTTGCCTCAATTCAAAATATTTTACATGAATTCATAATGCTGCATTGGGTTCTTGAATATCTCCTCGCCTATCTTGGAGAACCAATTTGGAGGTGATGCAAAGTGCAGGCATGTTTTTAAACCCTGCATTATCGTTCTTAATAGGACGGTTGGCGAGACAAAAGAGCGGGGTTGCTGTGCGCTTGTAATAGAGCTTGGGTGCTCCTGCTCTTCTTCGACTGTAGATGAAAATGTTGGGATGTGTTAGAGATAAGGTCAGTGCGGCACATCAGGATAAATGCATTATTGGTTTAGTAGATTGGTGGTCCTAGTATTCAACAATTATGGTTTGATTTATTGTGCCTGTTAGAGACACAAGTTTAGTACAGCCTGACTGCATATGAAGCCACAGTGATAAAGGAGACGGTGTAACTGTGGTTCATTCCATCGTTGTACACATGTTACTGCGTGTCTTTGCGCTTTAGAGCATACATTATCAACATTAAGTCCTGTGTGGTGTTGCTTCGCGCTAGTCTCTGCTACATTGCAACAATCGTCAGTGCTTCTTTGACGCATAAAGAACGAATTTGTCATCGAAATTGGACACATCGGAAACCATTATATTCACAGCATGTACATTAGCACTTAATGTTCTGAACTAATATATAACAATAGATACGTTACCTTAGTTTGACGTTGCTTCTCCCACTATGATATACAATACAAGACGATCATGAATGAAGTAATGTCATGAATAAATTTGGTATTTAGAAGCAAAATATTGTCCTACTTACTATGATAATGATATGGAGTACGTCGTGTGCAAATTGTGTGGATTGAGGAGATTAGGATAATGATATTCTTGCGACACTTAGATGTGCAAAAAAGTGAAAAAGTTAAATTATGAATAATTTCTGGAATAAGATTTGAATGTAATCAAAGTTCGATTGCCCTATTTGATGTCGAGATAAAATCCTTTTAAAATATCGATAGATTTTTTTCCTTTCGTAGGTGATTCTATGTTCATATATAACTAAAAAAGACCAGTCATTTTTCAAGCAAAAATAAATTGTGTCGATGCGAAGCTTTTTTTCTTTTTTCTTTTTTTTTTTTACAGCTCTAAATGGACACTCCATCACGCGACGAAATCAGCTTAGCAAGCTAGATAATATTACCCGCGTTTTGCCTGTTTACGAGCGCAGGGATATTACGGACGTATAAATGATTTTCTCCCCCCCCCCTACCTCACCCCATTCCACTCTGGCCTCGAAATCCCAGTTTGAATGTAGGTGTCGCGATGATTCAGTCGAAATTTGCCGGTAAAGTTTTATAAGGCATCCAGACTAAAAATCCTTATTACCCTCAACCTCTCTCCCTTCTCGCCTTTCCCCGCTGCCTTCTTGCCCTCTTGGTGCTTTCATTCTTGCCTTTGTTGGCTTCTGTTTGCTTTCACGCCTGCCCCGTGCCAGCTGGTTTCTTCTATCCCTAAATTCTTGTCCTCTGTCTGCTTTCATCCATAAATCCATCCATGTTTTATTTTTATCCATGCCTTCTTCCTGCATCCATGTCTCCTCTCCCCCTATCACCACCCCCACCCCTCTTGCCCTCCACCCGTATCCTCAATCCTCACACCCCTTTTATCCTACTTTTTCCCCCTTTCACCCCCTGCTCCCAATTTGTTTGTTTGTTTGTTTGTTTGTTTTTTTTGGGGGGCGGGGGG
>NC_091562.1:16095566-16105566 GCF_042767895.1 Penaeus vannamei
TCAGTCTGCTAGGATGTATCATCACCATTCTACGGACAAAAGACAAAATCACCAACACTTCCAAATTCGCACTGCTCCCCCCCCCCCCCCCAAAAAAAAAAAAAAAAAAAAAGGTTTTCCACTCCCGGAGAACAGAGGATTCTCATAGAGGAAAATCATCTACATTGCATAAAACAAACCGTCAGACAACCAAAGAAAATTATAGTTTGTGAGTCTCCGCAAAAGCTACGTCCACATGAAATGCACATCCGCGTTCCTTTGGAGAATCAAGGAAGTCATCGTAAGGGTATCGTTAAGGAGTAGGAATCTGGTATGAGAAAAGTTTCTTGTTAGCCCCAGAGAACCTAGAGTGTTGTGCTGCAAAAGTGCTTAATCTTCGGAAGGATATCCCACTAGGTAAAATAGACACATGAACATGTTAACACTCCTTTTTGTGTGTATTCAAAATGAAAAGGAAATTGTTATTTTATTTAAACACACACATACACACACACACACAAATATATATGAGTGTGTGTGTGCCTGTGTATTATTGATTCGACATTTAAAAGATGCATTGTTCTAATTGTAAAGATCTATGGCCCCACTAAAAAGTTTGCTTGTGTATTTTTTATTTTTCGAAGGCATATCTATTGAGCAAAGTTAAGAGTTATTAGAGTACATAACAATATTTATCGATAAATGTCTGATTTATTTAAATGTTAACAATTCAATGGGGGGGGGGGATAAACGGGTATTGTCACCGTCTGATCAGGCGACGTCCTGCTCTCGCCCCTTACACAAGTATGCTGTGTTGTTTTTAGAAGTCGTATTTTACCCTGATATTATTGATTTTAACGCTTCATAAGTGAATTGACATAATAATGAAATCCCTGTGTAATGAATTGTGATAATAAGACGAATACAGAGAGAAAGATCGGTTTGATAAAATGAGATAACACCACACACCACGACTCCTGCCATGTTGCTATGAATTTTCATTTCTTTGTTTCCTGGCTGGTGGATAGAGCAACGGAATTTGTCGAAGGAAACCGTTCCGGCAGTAATGAAGAAGATTAGAGTCTAATTATTTAAAGGGAAGGGATCGATTACCTTAAGTACAAGAAAACAACTGAAAGATACTGATACAAGGGTTGATGACTCAGTTTTTATTCTGCTTATTATACTGATTATTGATTTATAATTAGGAGACAAAGGGAGGGTCTAATGTAAAGTTAACCTTGGACCTGAATTAAGTTGGCAGCAGAGAGCATTCCTTGTTTTTTTTATAATGATTATGGCTAATATTTATATTGTTATATAAAGAATACAATTTTATGTTTAACTATTTTTCTATGCCCATTGTATATCTGGAAACAGATATACAATGGGCATAAACATAAACAGTTTTAAGACAGTTAAGTGATGCTAACGATATTAAAATTTAGGTAAGTCAAAATTGGGGTTAATCAGGGTTGTTAACGTTAATTGAATTTCATGGTAATGTCGTGGGATAGAAATTTTGATTAATATTCAGATAATTTCACCAACATAATGGCCACAAAACATTAATTTTGGGTTAAAAAATATTTAGATTTTGTATATAAAATTTCTATATATATATAAATAAATTAATTAATTAATAAAAAAAAATATATATATATATATATATATATATATATATATATATATATATATATATATATATACACACACACACACACACACACAGGTACAGACAAGAACAAAAGCAATGTCGCCATGTCAGACCTGGGCTTGGAGAGATCTCGCCCTTCTTGCCCTGAAAGGTGGCCCACGTTCAAACAACCTGGACATAGTTAGGGGTGATTTAGATTCGCTACGCAAAGCAAGGAGTGAGTGTTCGGCTATGTTTCAGTCCCATCTTATCGAGGCTAGTGTCTGCACCCCCCCACCCCTCTCACTCTCACTCACTCTCCGCCCCCCCCTCTCTCTCTCTCTCTCTCGTTCTTTCTCTCTCACACACACACACACACGCATACATACTGTGAGTAATATTTGTGGGTGTAAATAATGTCTCAAATAGCGCCTCTTGGGCTACCAAACATTAATAAATGGCTTTGGCCGCAAAACTTCGAGCGTAATGGGGTGTAAAGGTATAGGTATCGATTACCTTGTTTTCCTTTTATTTCGTTTGGGTGCCTCCTACTAACCACGACCTCCAGTCGCGTTCATGAATCGCGAAGCACGCTTTGGTTGGGGTCAGGTTGAGTCATCATCATTATCATTGATGTTCATTATCACCCAGGAGGCGTCGCTACCGCAGCCCCCAGGTACCTGCAGCCCGACTCCACGCCGCCGCATGCCCAGGCCTATCATTACCATTTTTACTATCAATGCTTATTATAATGATCATCATTATCATCATCACTGTGATTATGTCATGACCATTATTATTATCATTATTATGATTATGATTATCATTATCATTGATTTTTTTCATTATCACAATATAATCAATTCTGTTGTTTGTACAAGTGACAAACAACAGAATTGATTGTACGCACAGAGTTAGACACGAATAATCGTCCTATTCTTCTAGATTATCTAAGATCAATGAAAGTCCTGGCACCGAGGACTTTTAGCTTCAGGAGAGGCGATGGAATTAGGTAAGGAGGGAAGAGAAGCTGTTTAGTGGGCGCGTCGGCCGGACAGCCTCTTCATTATGGCGGCTTCCGCCCTGCTCACGTCCTCAGTGAGCCCTACCAGTAGCAAGGGCATGTTTTCAGCCCTCGGCCACAAGAATTGAACGCCATAGTTACGCTCAATCCATGCGGCCATACTGCCTTCGGGGCCGAGCACCAGGATGTGCTCCTCGCGCCTGATGTGGAGCGGCACGAGGACATGCTTGATGTTCGCCATGAGCTCGGCGACGGCGGCCCGGGCGTTTTCCTTGAAGCCCGTCACCAGGATCTGGGCGCCGGGCTTGTTCCGCTCAGGGAGCTGGATCGTCACCCCATGCCTCTGGGCGACATGACGGATTCGGAATCCGCCCTTGCCGATGGCCTTGCCGATCCGCCCGGGGTCGACGCAGACCGGAATCGTCCCCTTCAGCTCCTCTCGGCGAATTCTTCATTACGGCGGCGCCTCTCTGCTACCTGGAGTTGTATGGAGGCCACGGCTTTTTCGGCTGCGCCCAAAGGCCCCTCGACCACCAAGGCAATTCAGGGTGCTCGCGGGAGTGGGTGCGGAGCTTAACCCCGAACTCCTCCTGGACCTTGGAGGAGTGGCATCCGCCTTTTCCTATGGCGATGCCGATGTCTTCGGGAAGGATCTCCACCGGGAGGACTCCGCGCTGTTGGAGCACGTCCTGTTGGACGAGCTCCTCCAACTCCTTGATGGCCCCGCTCAAACGTTAACCTGGATGCCGTACTTTCCCCTGATGTAACTGATGCGGGCACCGCCCTTGCCGATGGCCTTGCCGTAGTGCGCTGGCGCGATGTCAGGGTAAGCGCTTTCAGAGCTGCGGACCTGTCATTCGATGTCCGCTTGCTTTTTGAACATCAGCGCACGGTTCTTTTCCTTGCCGATTAAGGCACAGGATTCCGAAGGATCGTCCTCCCTCAACGGCATCTTCAGCCAAATCCCGGGGGCCTGCTTGGTCTTCAGGAGTGGCTGCAGGTCCACAGGTATTTGCAAAGGCATGTGCAGGGGCCTGTTGCCGCAAATGCAGGCTTCCATGTGCTGAATAAAGGCCTGAGCGGCCTCTTGCTTGCCCTTGACGAGGAAGGGCGCCACGAGGTTGCCGGCGTGGGGCCTGACGAGCTTCACGCCGAAATTCTCCGCGGCCTTGCCAGCCTGTTGGAGGAATCGCCGGCGGTCCTCCTAAGCTACATACATGTGCAGGCTAACGCCAGCGTTAGCCTGCTTGGGGAGGGTCTGGCCGGATGGTTCTTTCACAACCGTCTTCGGTCGGTAAGAAATGGGTTCTTCGATAATGAATCAGAAGAGCTCGGCAATCTCGGCGGCAAAGTTTGCGTCATAAGTAGTGTTTAGGTTTAGAGAGGCGGTCACGGGCGCCTCTTGTTGCACTGTAGTTGATGGTTGAGTCTGTCATTTCCATTTATCTTGGGACCCTCCTCCTTAGATGACTAAGGAGGATTTGTTGCTTTTTTTGTTTTTGTTTTTTTCTTTTTTTCTTCTTTCCCTTATGCATTTCTTCTGTCACCTTTTCCAATTCTGATGGGGAAGGAAGGTCATTCGACCCTTCTATTGCAGGCTGTGATGGGGAAGAAGGAAGGTCAAATGACCCTTCTATTGCTGGCTGTGATGGGGAAGAAGGAAGGTCAAATGACCCTTCTATTGCTGGCTGTGATGGGGAAGAAGGAAGGTCAAATGACCCTTCTATTGCTGGCTGTGATGGGGAAGAAGGAAGGTCAAACGACCCTTCATTTGACCTTCTATTGCTGGCTATGATGGGGAAGAAGGAAGGTCAAATGACCCTTCTATTGCTGGCTGTGATGGGGAAGAAGGAAGGTCAAATGACCCTTCATTTGACCTTCTATTGCTGGCTGTGATGGAGAAGAAGGAAGGTCAAATGACCCTTCTATTTCTGGCTGTGATGGGGAAGAAGGAAGGTCAAATGACCCTTCTATTGCTGGCTGTGATGGGGAAGAAGGAAGGTCAAATGACCCTTCTATTGCTGGCTGTGATGGGGAAGAAGGAAAGTCAAATGACCCTTCATTTGACCTATTGCTGGCTGTGATGGAGAAGAAGGAAGGTCAAATGACCCTTCTATTGCTGGCTGTGATGGGGAAGAAGGAAGGTCAAATGACCCTTCTATTACTGG
Organism: Penaeus vannamei; assembly: GCF_042767895.1. Lineage (NCBI taxonomy): Eukaryota > Metazoa > Arthropoda > Malacostraca > Decapoda > Penaeidae > Penaeus > Penaeus vannamei. Next base: position 16,100,374 of record NC_091562.1, read on the forward strand.
CTGTGATGGGGAAGAAGGAAGGTCAAATGACCCTTCTATTGCTGGCTGTGATGGGGAAGAAAGAAGGTCAAATGACCCTTCTATTACTGGCTGTGATGGGGAAGAAGGAAGGTCAAATGACCCTTCTATTGCTGGCTGTGATGGGGAAGAAGGAAGGTCAAATGACCCTTCATTTGACCTTCTATTGCTGGTTGTGATGGGGAAGAAGGAAGGTCAAACGACCCTTCATTTGACCTTCTATTGCTGGCTGTGATGGGGAAGAATGAAGGTCAAATGACCCTTCTATTACTGGCTGTGATGGGGAAGGAAGGTTAAATGACCCTTCATTTGACCTTCTATTGCTGGCTGTGATGGGGAAGAAGGAAGATCAAATGACCCTTCTATTGCTGGCTGTGATGGGGAAGAAGGAAGGTCAAATGACCCTTCTATTGCTGGCTGTGATGGGGAAGAAGGAAGGTCAAATGACCCTTCTATTGCTGGCTGTGATGGGGAAGAAGGAAGGTCAAATGCCCTTCTATTGCTGGCTGTGATGGGGAAGAAGGAAGGTCAAATGACCCTTCTATTGCTGGCTGTGATGGGGAAGAAGGAAGGTCAACTGACCCTTCTATTTCTGGCTGTGATGGGGAAGAAGGAAGGTCAAATGACACTTCTATTGCTGGCTGTGATGGGGAAGAAGGAAGGTCAAATGACCCTTCTATTGCTGGCTGTGATGGGGAAGAAGGAAGGTCAAATGACCCTTCATTTGACCTTCTATTGCTGGCTGTGATGGGGAAGAAGGAAGGTCAAATGACCCTTCTATTGCTGGCTGTGATGGGGAAGAAGGAAGGTCAAACGACCCTTCATTTGACCTTCTATTGCTGGCTGTGATGGGGAAGAAGGAAGGTCAAATGACCCTTCTATTGCTGGCCGTGATGGGGAAGAAGGAAGTTCAAATGACCCTTCTATTGCTGGTTGTGATGGGGAAGAAGGAAGGTCAAACGACCCTTCATTTGACCTTCTATTGCTGGCTGTGATGGGGAAGAAGGAAGGTCAAATGACCCTTCTATTACTGGCTGTGATGGGGAAGAAGGAAGGTCAAATGACCCTTTATTTGACCTTCTATTGCTGGCTGTGATGGGGAAGAAGGAAGGTCAAATGACCCTTCTATTGCTGGCTGTGATGAGGAAGAAGGAAGGTCAAATGACCCTTCTATTGCTGGCTGTGATGGGGAAGAAGGAAGGTCAAATGACCCTTCTATTGCTGGCTGTGATGGGGAAGAAGGAAGGTCAAATGACCCTTCTATTGCTGGCTGTGATGGGGAAGAAGGAAGGTCAAATGACCCTTCATTTGACCTTCTATTGCTGGCTGTGATGGGGAAGAAGGAAGGTCAAATGACCCTTTATTTGACCTTCTATTGCTGGCTGTGATGGGGAAGAAGGAAGGTCAAATGACCCTTCTATTGCTGGCTGTGATGGGGAAGAAGGAAGGTCAAATGACCCTTCTATTGCTGGCTGTGATGGGGAAGAAGGAAGGTCAAATGACCCTTCTATTGCTGGCTGTGATGGGGAAGAAGGAAGGTCAAATGACCCTTCTATTGCTGGCTGTGATGGGGAAGAAGGAAGGTCAAATGACCCTTCTATTGCTGGTTGTGATGCGGGGCTGGCTGTGGCTGCGGCGCGTCGTCGGATGCCGAGGACGAGCCCGGCGACGATAAATGAGGCGGCGACTGCGACGACCGCTGTCAGTGCCATCGGTGTCTTTTGCTCCTTGATGCTCTCAGCGAGTGCCCGGAGGTTCTGCAGTGTCTCCGCATTGCAAACGTGCTGCCGCCGAAGGTCGACGATTCGCGGGGTGGGCCACGGCTGCTTCTCCCTCAGCGGGCACTCGATGGAGGGACCGGCGGCGAGGATCAAGCGAGGGATGCGGTCGGACAAATCTCTTATTTCCGCGACCTGCTTGGCCACGGAGGCTTCTTCTTGCCGTATAAGACGTCTGTATTGTATGAAAAAGGACAAAAAATTAGGATATTCCCTTAGCCTTGACTATACGCCTTTATTTGTCGTTGTAGCGGCTGGTGTCCAGCACCTTGTCGGTGTTTCCCCTCCAAACCCATTACTTTCGATATCCGTCTTTCACATATTTATTTCGTTATTTTTTGTAATGAAATGATTGTAAACATTTGGAAATATAATGGCGTATGAACTAATGTCATATGTTCTTTTCCAAATAACATATCAAAAGTTTACTATTATCTAAATAGCGGATCCAGGTGATATAAGACGAAGTGAGAGAGAGTAGCTGCTTAGGATAATGCAGAGCCATATGTTAATATACATCCTTCATATATGAATAAAGGATATTTCCGTCTGACGACTATTAAATATGAATAAGTTCCAACAATGTTCAGTTTTTTATATATAGAAAATATGATAAGGATTTGAAATAAAACGATGTGATAAAATTTCTTGATAATAATTTTCGAAATAATATACGATAATTTATTTCTTAAGGCAGGTTTCCAATATATCCATCAAATTAACAAGTAAACAGGAATAAAAGCAATCCCTATTTCTCTCTCTCTCCCTGTATACTTCAGTTATTACTATACTTCGCCTGATTTCCGTACTTTCCCACCTCCTCACATTCGAACTACCCTAACTATGCCTTAGTTGTTTGAAGGTGGGCCTCCTTTCAGGGCAAGAAGGGTATGATCTCACCGAGCCAGGACTGGCGAGGCGTCACCGTTTTTGTTGCTGGCTGTACATAAACATAAACAGGGGCATAAAACGTCCAGGGGTATGACCCCCGGAAATTTCGTATTCTCTACACATGTGATTTCCTGCATTATAGGCGATTCTTTATTCAGAAATTAAACGTTTATTTACCTTTCCCGATAAAGTGTAGGCCCAGGCCCACAGTGCCTAATAGGTGTTACGCCAGTGATATATACATATATATATATATATATATATATATATATATATATATATATATATATATATATATATGTATTGTGTGTGTGTGTACACAGACAAATACAAACACACACAAATACATACATATATATATATATATATATATATATATATATATATATATATATATATATATATATATATTATGTATAAACATATATTTATTCATTTATTTATTTATATATGATTTGCTTATACATAGACATATACTATACTATACATAGAATTTGCATGCATATATATATATATATATATATATATATATATATATATATATATATATATATATATATATATATACATGCACACAGAAAATGCTGTAATTCACTCTTGTCAGACAGATTTCTAGAAATATCAAAAGTCGACCTAATTATTCATTTCTTTTAGTGTCATATATCAATAATATAATCTTAGACAATAGCAAGGATGATACTTGTATTTGATTAAAGGAATAGCTGAACTTTTTGTTGGTAGATATATACGTGATGGAAAATCGCTATAACTTTCCAAAATTAGGAATATATATCGTAGGAATTTTGAATTGAAAATGCACGTATGTCTGCTTACATTTTACTGAACTGACACCTAATTATTGTTTTTATCTGATATTCCAGTTCACCAAATCTGTAACTTCAAAATTCGAAAAACATATCAGAAGGTTTTTTTCATATCGAAGAAATAATACTGAGTTTTCCAAAGCCCAAAAAAACATTCAGCTGATTTTATCTTCATGTTTAATTTTATGTTAATATTTTATGTTTTTTTTTTATTTTCTTTTTGTTATCTTGCAATGAGTGGTTAACCAATCTCTTCAGCTTTTCCTAACTACCTCGTCCATGTTACCCCTCAATTCCATAGTACCGGAAGCCTAGTTTAAACTCAAGGACATACGACCATTATGTCTCCAAAAAGAACATAACGATCTCTCACGCCTATTCCGCGATGCATTAACGAAATTTATCAACACGCCAACGAAGAAATTAACGTAAAACTTGCAGGGACACAGTGGCATTCTTCTATCAGGTTTTTCTTCGCCCCCCTTTCGCTAATAAGCTGAAGGCAACTTTAAGGGTGCTGCTTATCCAGGGGAAATAGACGAAGAAATATTAATCGAAGGAGAGCCCGCTGTTCAGTTTATAAGGGTGAACGAGAGTCTTTAGTATGTATCGATATGGATATGCATTGCAGTTGTTGTTACTACTAGTAACATTATTATCATCATTACTGCTGCTAATGATAATGAAAGTAATATTACCATTATCATTATTGCTATCACTATTATTGTTATTCCCATTATTACTATTATTATTATTGTTATTAATAGTGTTATTATTATTATCATTGTTATTATTATTATTACTAGTATCATTTTTATAATTTCAATTTAATTATTATTATATCTCATTATTCTTATTATTAAAATTTTTATTACTGTTGATAATAACATCATTGTTATCAGTATTGTTATTATTAACATTATTATAAGTATTCTCATTATTAACATCGTTATTATTAGTATTGTAATTATTATTGCCATTATGAATATTGCTTTTATTATCATTATTCTTATCACCATTATAGTGGTTATTACAATTTTTTATTATTATTCTCTTTATTATAATTATCATAATTATTATCTTTATCATCATCAGTAACGCTATTGATATAATTATTGTTATTATTGTTATCTTTTCTATTATCATTATTACTATTATCATAACTTTTCTATTATCATTATCATTAACATCTTTGTTATTATAGTTATTTCCATTATCATTATAGCTATTATTATCATTATTATAATGGTTATGTTATTATTATTATTATTATTATTATTATTATTGTCATCATCATCCTTATTATTATCATATTATAATTACTTATCATTATTATTATACATTTTTATCAGTATCATACTTATAATTATAATAATTATTATCAACATTATTATCATAATAATTATTAGTAGTATCATGCAGTAATGGTAATAAAAGGAATAATAACATTGCTATTATGATTATCACTAATATAACAACAATAATTACTATGATAATCTTCATGATGATGATGATGATAACAACGTAAATAATAATAATGATGATTAATGATAATTGCCATTATGATGATAATGATAATGATAATAATAACAAAAAAAATAATGATGACAATGGTTATAGCAATAATGATAAGGATAATGATCATAATTTAAGGGATGGTAATAATGATAAAAGTAGTTGCA
>NC_091562.1:16110566-16113066 GCF_042767895.1 Penaeus vannamei
CCCTTAGAGTACTAGCATCCTTGCCTATCCCCCCCCCCCCCCCACCCTGTCACCCTGCTAACCCTTCCCTTAGACTCCTTGGCCCGCCTGCTAGTGTATGTCACCCTTCGCCGCCGTCTGCTGGAGTGTCGTATTCCGCTCAAAATAGTGAGGATTAAATGGGAAATCAACCCTTTCTCTTCAGTAAAATCCTGGGAAGAAGAAGGGGAAGATATGCGTTGAACTTCTGTGTTTAAATTACTAAAAAGAAGAAAAATGTACAATGAACTTTATTTTTCTGTCATATTATACTCGTGACCGAAATTCCATGTAAGTGAAATTTAGCTTCGTGTGTGTGTGTCACATTACTCTATTCAGTAGACATACTTGATTATCTATTTATTCATCTATGTTAATTCTAAATTCATTTCACTTTTTGTTTCATTTGATTGTCTTGGGGTGAGGTGAAGACAATTTTGATAACTTATGGTAATTAACCTGTACAGTCACCTTCACCACTCGTAATCCACTGCTTAAATCCCAGGCGACTAGCGCTCCTGCTCGTTCAGTAAGCGGCCAACTACTCTGCCTTCTGGGTAGTTACTCGCAAAGATTCTGTTAGTTTCATTTGTTTTTAAAATATAGATGCATATGTATATGTATATAATGCCTTTTCTATCTCTCTTTCCAAACTATATCTTTATATACAGCTATATCTCCAGCCAACCTTACCCATCTCTACTTCTCTAAACCTTGTGACAGGCATTTGCAAGTCAACTGATAATGAAATTACAAATAACTCTTGTTTTCATCTGCTGTTATTGACAAAACAATCATTATACATTTATCACACGCGAGCAAGCCGCCGGAAAAATGAGAATTGGCAATAAAGAACTCGCCACCACCGTCAATGACGGGCGTTGGGTATAGAAAAGAATTTGCGAATTTTTAAATGTGAAGAGATTTTTTGGCACGAAGTTTGAAATAGATTTTTAAAATGTTGGTTTTATATGTGTCTATCAGAGAGAGCGAGAGAAAGAGAAAGAGAGATAGAGAAAGAGAGAGACCTGTAAAAAAATGCTTCAATCAGAATTATTATGATAATGATACTAACTATAATAATGATGATGAGGATGATGGTGATGTAATAATAATAATGATAATGATAATAATAACAGTACTAGAAGTGATAGTAGTAGCAGTTACGATTATCATCATCATAATCATTATAACAATGAATATTATAACATTACAGTTATTATAAGATGAACGATTATTTTATCATTTCAGTAGTACTACTAATATTAGTGCTGGTACTAATAATAATGATAACGGTAATTATAATGATAATTACAATAGTAAAACTAATAATGATGATAGTAATGATCATTATAGAAATGATAATAATACTAATATCAATAATAATATTATTAATAATAATGATAATAATGATGATAATAATAACGATATTGATAATAATTATAATAATAATACTGATAATTATAGTAATTATAACAATGATAATCATCATCATCATAATTATCATCATCACCATAATAATAATCATAATGACGGTAATAATGATATTGTTGGTGGTGGTGGTGTTGTTGTGGTTATTATGATTACTGTTATTATCACCCCTATTATCAATATTGTTATCATCGTTATTAATATCATCATTATTATCATTATGATTTTCATCATTATCATTATCATTTTCATTGTTATCACTATGATTATTTTCATTATTACCATTATCAAAATCATTATAGTTATCATAATTTTTATCATCATTATTATCATTATCATTATCATTATTAATATCATCATTATCATTATCATGTACATCATTATTACTATGACTATTATTACTATCAATATTATTACTATTTTTATCATTTTAGTTATACTCTCATTACCATTATCATCATTGTTATAATCATTAGTATTATTATCATTATCATTATTATTACTATTATTAGTGTTATTATTATAATTATTAATATTAGTAATATTATCATTATTACTTTTATTGTTATTATTATCTTCTTTATTATCATTATTACTGTTATTATCATTATTACTATTATTATCATTATAGTTATCCTTATCATTATCATTATCATTTTTATCATTGCTATTATTTTCATTATCAATATTATCAGTACTAGCGTTATCATTATTATCATTAGTATTAGTATTTTAGTATTAGTATCAATATTATCATTTTCATTATCATTGTCATTACTATTACTATCGTTAGTATTATCATTATCATAATTATAATTATTACTACTGTCATTGCTATCATTATTTTTATTATTATTATTATTTTTATTACTATTATTATTATTATTATTATTATTATTATTATTATTATTATTATGATTATTATTATTATTATTATTATTATTATTATTATTATTATTGTTATTGCCATTATTATTATCATCATCATTATTATCATTAACATTATCATTATTATCATTATTATTATCATTTTCATCTTTATTATTATCAT
>NC_091562.1:16133066-16138066 GCF_042767895.1 Penaeus vannamei
GCCAACTTCTATCATTTATCACTACCTTTCACGCCCTTTATCCATGCTCCCTCGTTCCTAGCGCCATTCACTATCTCCCCCTTCCCTTTTGCTCCCTTTCCACCCTTTTTGTAACTCTTAGTGAAACCTCTGCCCAGGAAGCGTTTCCTGCTCTCTCTTTCCGAAGCTTCGTTCGTCTGTATGAAGCTCCCGTGTTTGTTCACCTGTTCCTTTCGATACGTTTCGCTCTTTTTTGTAGGTTTTATGTCCATCCTACTTCTGCATTTTCTGTTCCATGAAATTCTCTGGCGTAAAACCTAAGAAAATGTACAATATGCATACACATACTGTATATCGTTTATGCTGTTCGCCCCCTCTGTTCACCTGCATGCCTGTTTTTTCACTGCCTCTCCTGGGCACACCGGCCTGCCTCCTCTGCTTGAAAACCCGATCGTGATGAATAACGCAAGCGGAAATTGAAGCAGCCCAAATAAAACTGAATCCAACCGCAAGACTCGAAGGATGATTAAGTAAAGCGGAGGGAATGGAAACAATGCCCGATAAAACAGTAAGAAACGATAGTGTTACTGGAAATGTGAAAAGGAATAATGTCATTTTCACTGCGACAAATGTTTTTCGTGTAGAATGTCGTGCGCTGTGTTACTCAACCTGACTGGAAATGAGAAGCATTGATAAAAATAAACTTACCAAAATTGTAATAATATTGCTTCTGGAACTGATGACGATTATGAAATCATTAAGGCAACGAAAAAGATCGTGTTGCAGACACTTGCAGTATTACGATGATTGAAATATTAGACACGTACGGCGTTAATGGTTATTATAACTCATTCTTCCAGTGAGCAGAACCAGAGAGAATAAAACACAAGAGAAAATAGTATAAATACCCTTTAAAAATGGAGTTGGTTAGAAATAAAGATAACAGATAGGAAGATTAACCTGATTAGTTATTAACAAAAACATTGTCATTACTGCTTACAGAATTGATATAAGATTTTTCTCGTAACCATTTCAGTCGTTTTAAAAATGCTTTATCCTTTCTAATCCTCTCGTGCGTGTTTATCTTTCTCTATCTCTGGTTCTTCTTGTTTTCTTCTTTGTGTATGTCTTTCTTATTATTTCGTAAATTTATCATTATTATTCTTTAGTTTTATTTCTTCCTTTTTCTTCTCCACATAGACTACCGTCATTCTTTTCATTTTTCCCATCTTTTCTCTCCTTTATCTATATTCCTCCCCCCTTTCTCTATACACGCCCCATGATATATGGAAAAAATCGAAAATAAATGACATTTTCCCCTACTTTCGCTTTCACACCATCACTTCCCTCCCCCGTCTCCCCCCCCCCCAAGCACCCCTCCCACTCCATCCCCGTCCTTCCCCCCTTCCACTCCCTCCTCCCCTCCACCCCTTCTATCCCCTCCTCCCCTCCCACCACCCATCCCTCGATTCCCCTACCTGCCTGTCCTTATTAAAGGTTAATTTTAAGGATAATTAATCGAAATTGGATAATCTTTCAGAGCGTTCCCGGAGTGCCCTCAGATACAATAACCCGAGACGATGCACGAGATTGCGGAAATAAGTCAATAACCCTCCCTTAATCGCGCATATCCCCCGGGGCGATGGGGAGGGAAAGGGGAGGGGGAAGGAAAGGAAGGGAAAGGGGGGAGGAAAGGAGGACAAAGGGTAAAGGGAAGGGGGCAGGACATGAGGGGAAAGCGGAAGGGGGGAAGGAAAGCAGGGGGAAGCGAAAAGGGGAAGGAAAGGGAAGGGGAGAAGAAAAGGAAGGGAAAGGGAAGGATGGAAGGAGGAGAAGGGAAAGGGAAAGGAAATGAAAGGAGGGGAAAGGGAAGGAGGATGGAATGGAAGGGAAAGAGGAAGGGGAGAGGGAAAGGAGGGGAAAGGGAAAGGGGGAATGAATAGAAGGGAACGAGAAGGGGGAAGGAATGGAAGGAAAAGGGAAAGGGGAAGGGAGGAAGGAGAGGGGTGGAAGGGATAGAAAGAGAGGCAGGAAAGGAGGGAAAAGAGAAGGAGGGAAAGAAAAGAAGGCGAAAGAGAAAGGGGGAAAGAAAGGAGGGAAAGAAAAGAAAGGAGGGAAAAGAAAAGGGATGAGAAAGGAGAAGGAAAGGGGGAAGGAAAGGAAAGGAGGAAGGGAATGGGGGGGGGGAGGAAGCTAAAAAGAGAAGGGAAAGTGAGAAGGTGAGAATACAAAGAAGGGGGGACGGAGGGAAAGCAGGGAGGGAAGAAGAAATGAGATGGAAAGGCAGGGAAAAGGGATATGAAAAAAAGGAAACGAAAAGTAGAAGGGAAAAGGAAAAGAAAAATGTAAAGGTGTAGGAAACGAGGAATGAAAAAAGAAACGTTGAGGAAGAATACGCAGAAACAAGAGGAGAAGGTAAAGGAGTGGAAAGGGAGAGGAAGAAAGACGGGAGAGGGGTAATAACAGGAGGGGAAGGCAAGGGAGAGGAAGAAAGAAGGTGGAAGAGGGGTAATCGATAGGAAAGGGGGAGAGGCATAGGGGACGGGAAGAAAATGGGGGAAGGGAGAAGAAAGGAACACCCACAGGAAAGGAAGAATGACAGCGACAAGAAGGGAAGGGAGAAAGAGGGAAGACAAGAAGAAGAGAAGTGGGGAGGAGGAAGGAAAAGAAAGAAGGAAAGGGTGGAAAAGGGGAGACGACCAAGGACATGAAGGGATAATAACGTATGAAGGGGTAAAGGGAAAGGGAGAGATAAGAAGGGAAGGGGAAGATAGACAATTATGTAAGGAGGTTTGAAGTACGGGTAGAACTGCATATACATACGTGCATACACGCAAACCCACAAATATGTTGATGTATATATGTGTGTTTGTTTGTGTGTGTGTCTGTGTGTGTGTATGTTTGTGTGTGTGTGTATGTGTGTGTATGTGTGTGTGTGTGTATGTGTGTGTCTGTGTGTGTGTATGTATGTATGTGTGTGTGTGTGTGTGTGTGTGTGTGTGTGTGTGTGTGTGTGTGTGTGTGTGTGTGTGTGTGTGTGTGTGTGTGTGTGTGTGTATGCGTGTGTATGCGTGTATATGTATGTGTGCATGTGTGTGCATGCTTGTGTGTGTGTGTGTGTGTGCGTGTGTGTGCGTGTGTGTGTGTGTGTATGTGTGCGTGTGTGTGTGTGTTTGCATGCACATATATATCACCTAGACGAGAAGGAAAGCGACCGCCAGGCGCAGGAGCCAAGCGAGAGGAGCGCAGGATCGAAAGAAGGGAAAATCCCCGGGACGAAAAACGGAAAAGGAAGCTTAATACTCGCGCCAAGAACGTTCCTCAAGACGAAAGTAATTGCAAGGAAGCGGGGAAAGAGGAGTAATCGAGGGGAGACGAGGAAGAAAGACAATAAAGGAATGGGGAAAGGAAACCGTGCAAGAATTTGCTGACTCATCCTTCAGCTCCAACTACCACAGCTTCCCTGTAGTACACTGTTTTGCGTCAGTCGTATTGGCTATCTTTTATCGGCATTTTCTTTACTGCTCTTACTATGTCCAGCCGATTTTCTCTTTTTTCTTTCACTTTTTCTGTAATCTTTTATCTTTTTATTACCTCTACCGAGCGGAGGAAGTTATGTTGTAGACATACTTCTTGGGCGAATCTTTGCGCTCCTTCAGGACTTTCAGTCTGTTTCTAGATCTAGGTCAGCTATCTCTTTTCGTTGGATTTTTTCAGTTAGTAGGTCTTCTCAGTTACTACTGTATCATAGCTATGGCTATATGTATATATATATATATATATATATATATATATATATATATATATATATATATATATATATATATATATATATATATATATATATATATATATATATATGCACATATACACATATAAACATATATATTTGATACGGTATATATATATATATATATATATATATATATATATATATATATATATATATATATATATATATATATATATATATATATATATATATATATATATATATATATATATATATATATATATATATATATATATATATATATATATATACATATATATATTTATACATATATATATATATATATATATATATATATATATATATATACACACACACAGCTGTGTATATAACAAAACACAATTCAGTTGTTGTTGTTGTTGTTGTTGTTGTTTTGTGCGAGATGCAAATGGTGGTCAGTCTCTCAATCGCCTTCTTATTCCTGCCTCGACTCCACCGTCTCCAACGCTAGCCTTGTGTCTTTCTTTAAGATCCATCTCACATGAAAATAGGCGAATGTTTTATGTGCATAGATAATCCGTTCATCAACAAATACTCTTTTACCTCTAAAAATATATAATGTAACCCATGAGACACTCTATATATCCTTACTTATAATCTGTTTTTGTACTTAAAGTTAATATTTGCAGTTGTGATCAACGTGAGCAATTTACTTGATTTGATAGACAGAGAAACTCGAAGAACATGCAGAGAATTCCTGGAGGCGAGAGAGAAGGTGTTGCCGAGAGGGAAGTGAAGAGCAAAATAGAGGCGGATGAATTCAGACTTTCTGCTTGATATGAAGAGTCTGTACAGAAGACAAAATGCTTAAGGAATAACGAATGAGTGGGCGAGGTGTGATCTGTATAACAAGACGCATGAAAAATATATCAATATATCAATATATATATATATATATATATATATATATATATATATATATATATATATATATATATATATATATATACCTTTGACCTAAGAATCCAACAAGAAGTTCAACAATAAAGAAAAGACATATTGATGGAAGTATAAAGGTTTGGCAAAGATGAGAAGAATATGTAAATTAACTCTTTGATGACGCAATAGATGAGAGGCCGGAGGTCGTGGGAATCAAAGGGACTATCGATTTTAAGGAAGTAGAGGAAACAATCCAAGGGACGAGCAGAGGGAAAGCTGTGGGAAGAGGATCAAGCATCGGATGAACCTGTGGAGACGGAGTGTGATCCTGTGAAGAAGGAAGGTATTA
>NC_091562.1:16185566-16188066 GCF_042767895.1 Penaeus vannamei
CGACAGGGAAATACACGTGGATATTGGAGAAGAAGGGAAGTACTGAGGTAAACAAAGACAGATAAGAGAGACAGGGAGAGACTTCAGAGGTGCTATTTTCAGAGCATTACCGTTGAATACATAGATAGAAGGGTGGATTCGGAAACAAATTGAAACGAGGCAGAACCTTTGGTCTTTACCCAGTCGCGGAAAACTCTAGACTCTTAACACAGCCAGCTGTATCCCTGGCAAAGGAAGGGCCAGATACATCATCAGAGTGTCCACGTGACCCGTTGGCCGGACCTTCAACTGTATGACTACGTAGAACAAGTGTAAATCCTCCACTAGTGGAAACCCAAGGGGCATTTCACTTCCCAAAATAGCGGACGAGATTTCCGGAATTTCCGTAATCCCTCCAAAACAAATACTGAATTTCCGGATTTCCAGACTGATTAGTCAGATTTCCGGATTTCGAGCGATTTCCAGAAATGTTATCAAAGTTTTCAAAGGCTTTAAAAAACATGAAATCATTTTAAATGTGTCAAAACCTAAACTGTTATCAGTTGTTACCCTACAGCTTCCACACGCAATCAGATTGATTAACCTTGCGATTATTTGAGTACTATTTAAACCAATTCACTTCCAGAAATGGCCATAATTACTTGGAAATTTGAACATTTTAAAAAGAGCACTCTTATCTGAAAAACTGCGGGAATAGACAACGGGGGATTAAAGGAACCTCCCTGGACTTTGCAGCTACATTTATAACATCTTGTGCAATTTTATTGATATAATGCTTTACTAAGACCGCGCTTAAGCCTTATTGTTTGACATGTGTAATCGTTTCTCCTGCAATTTTTGCTTCATTTTGATAAAAGCTCGGTTTCCTAATAAAAGATTCCATATTACTGGTAGGTACTAAAATATCTCTGTGTACCGAACAGGCTAATCAGACCACTTGAAATTTGGCACACAGGGTCAAGGCCTCAGCATAGCATTTTGCCCTTCAACTGCTCAATTTATGACACTTTACCGAATTTTAAAGTCACCTTTAGTACTATTACCAAACCTTTGTAAAAGACTGCTGCGAATGGAACATTTACGAGATTTTAGGGTCCTTGGATTTTCCGGATTTCCTAAGATTTTCTTAAGGAATTCCGGATTTTTTTCGGATTTCCATGTATGGTGTACGAGGTTTCCGAAGTGACATACCCCTCAGGGAAAACAACAGTGACAATGGTATAAAGAATATTTAGTTTTTTTTTTTTTTTTTTTTACAATTTTTTTTTTTTTTTTTTTCATTTTTGAGCGAAATGTCAATTCTCCAGTCTGTCGATAATGATCGTTTCCGTCTGAAAGCCTTTCCGTCAACTTTTTCAGCCAACCGCAGTCAGATCAAGAGCTATATTCGAGAATGTTTGTATTTATGTTCAATAAAATTGTCAAAAAATTGACGGAAAAAGTGCTAGTGTGACATGGCCTTAAGGCTTCTCAGACACAAGGTGTCGGCCCTAGGGTGAGGGCTTGTACTTTTTGATGGGGTAGAGCTTGGGAGATCAGCAAGGGTTATGCTTGAGAGTTCCCTGATTCACAGCTCTTTGTTAAAGGGCTGTAATGTTTATAGGGTCTCTGGGTTGAAGGTACAGTGGTTCACCTTTGTATCATAAAGGTGAGGTAACAGTCTGTCTGTCGTTAGGTTCTACTAAAGTTATACTTTAAGCTTTATAGTTGTAAATTCCTGGGAGCTTCCAGGCCAGATGCTGATTGGTAAGGATTTCCACCATGTAGTATATACCTCACAGTTTCCCTATTTGGTTATTAAGGACCAGGAGATGGAGGTTGTGCATAGCTGTCTGTTGTCATCTTCCTCGTGACTGTTGGTTATAGGGGACGCCCTGTGACCGCTAGTGGCACTAAGACTCCTGATCAAGAGGGGGCTGATCAGGTTGTAGGGGCCATTCACTCTGTTCTAGTGAATGGGAAGGGGCAGCGAGATGAGTTTTTTGAGCAGGTTGACGCCATGTTACCTGAGAATATGATACATTGTCATGAATTTAGTGAAGCATTTTGTATGGGGGAGGAACCTTTAACAATATCTAATAGGTTTTACCATGAAATCAGATGCGAAGGATCCCACGTTTACAGATTGTTATAGGTCACCCTATAATAATCCTCTTGTCCCTATCAAAGAGAAGAACAGCAGTTTTCGTTTGCGTCTGGATTTCAGGTTGCTTAATGAGATCAGGGATGTCAGGTGTCCTCTATCTCATATTTATACCATTCTTCATTGGTTAGATAAGGGTACACTGGTTGGACCAAAGGATTCTCAAGTATCTTTTCAGCGAATCATTAATCAGGTGTTGATATGTTCACAGTATGAACATATGCAGATGGTAGTACAGTTTACCTGTCTCTGGACATGCTTTCTTTCCGGGAATGTGGAAAAGGCTAAAATCTTTTTGCAAACAGTTTAAAGTTTGCATTCAGGTTATGTCTGATGGCAGAGAAAGTTCTTGAACAA
>NC_091562.1:16243066-16250566 GCF_042767895.1 Penaeus vannamei
GAGAGAGAGAAAATGGGAGAAAAAGCAAATGAGGAGTAGAGAAAAGGGCTTCGTGTTGGACAGTGCCAGCGCATGCGCGAGATGCATTCTATTGTCGCTCTTTTCGATCTCTTTTATTGCCTTTATCTCTGTTGGGTCTCTCTTATCCATGTATTTCTACTCTGTCCTGCTGTTTATAAGTGACGCGCCTCGCTATTACTTTAGTTGGGGATCTTTTACTTCTTTTATTCTTATTTTGGTCGTGTTTATTTTTGGTGGGTTCATGTCGTTTTTATTTCTCTTTTGGTGTTTTTTTTTTTACATTTATGGCCGGTCCCCTATATTAGTACAATTGCTTTCGGTTTCGTCGACTGTTGTGCCTCTTTTCATAAAGTTGCACGTGGATGTTCTTCAATTTGCTCTTTTCAATATTTTAATATATTTTGCTCGTTTGTTTAACATTTGCATTACTTCTCTTTGGTGGTGCGAAGCTATGGTTCACTTTCAGTGTCAACGAGAACTGCCATTACAGAAATTCGGATATACTATACATGCATTCACCATAAAGATTGTATTACTTCTAAACACACCATAGTCTTTGAATAATGGCAGCGGAAAGAGTAAGTTAAAAATAATATCATAATATTTCGTCACCACGTGAAACTATTTTTTTTTTTAAACTCGTATATAATGCACCAAACGACGTTTAGTTTATACCTATTTTGTTATCAGATTATGGTTGTCATTTCTTATTAAAAAGAAAACTAAACAATATTGATAAAGAGTGATAGTCCAAATTGGCAGATATGACGAAACAAGTATGCATATTATTTGACCCCCCCCCCCACACGCGCACACACACGCGCGCGCGCGCACACACACACACACACACACACACACACACACACACACACACACACACACACACACACACACACACACACACACACACACACACACACACACACATAAACACCCACACACGTATGCGTGTATATGTATATGTGTATATATGTATGTATGTATATGTATGTATATGATTATATATATATATATATATATATATAAAATATATGAGTGTGTGTATATATATATATATATGTATATATGCATATACATACATATGTATACACACACACACACACACACACACACACACACACACACACACACACACACACACACACACACACACACACACACACACACACACACACACACACACACACACACACACACACACACACACACACACACACACACACACACACACACACACACACACACACACACACACACACACACACACACACACACACACACTTTTTTTTTCTTTTGCTATTGCAGCTTTTCATGACGCGGGAAAAGTGTAAACAAACCAATGTTTACAAGTTTCAGCTGTAATGTCCCATCGTTTAATGAAGTTTCGAGCTAATAGCTGATAGCATGGCAGTGACAACTAATGTCAAAAACTTCCTGAAGAACAAGCACATAACAGTGCCAGATGAGTGGATTACAGCTTGTGTTGAGTGGGTGCAGTCGGAGAATCCAGGACTAAATGTGAGATTCCCAGTTATTGAAAGTCCGTTGTCTGTACTCTTGTTTGTAATTCACATTTAAATTCTTTTTCATCAATAATCATTATTGTCTCAGTAGATTTAAACATTCATAAACCTTCATAATTACTTTCTGATTCTATTAACCAAACTGAAATATGCTGAAAGTGAGAGTTCCGAGCGGGTACACCAAGAACATGAAAAATAATATGTAATTCGAGAGAGAACTCGCATGTCAATTAGTGTTGGCAAGACGAGGAAGGAACAAACGAGAAAAGACAATAGTCAATATTCAGAATACCTTTAGAAACCCAATCAGCACAGTTTGCATAGTTTTGCAGGTGAACACTCAAAATATTTTCTTTTTCCACAGTACACATTTGAAAAAAGTTTTTTTGTTTGTTTGTTTGTTTTCTAATACTTCCGCCAAACAAAACTAGTTTCCAAATATGTAAAAATTGATACCCAGAAACCCCACTAATAGCAGGGGAGCATATGAAAAGTAGGCTATCAGGGAAATTGAGTACCAGTCCAGTTTCATACAGATGCCTTTTAAACAGAAAATGATATATGCAAAGGATAGATTGTACTTTTATGTACTTCCTTTGCAACTCAAAAATAACAAGTTGCGGGATAAATTATGTATAATATACACATTATCTCTATATTATCTATGGCAGGGGGTGTTGTTCCCCAACACCCGTTCTGTACAACAAAGAAATCACTGTGCATGCAGCATTATAGATCTCAGGACAGACTCTGCATCAGGTGCACCCATATGTCGATCATATATTCTATTGTGCCATGATTATTTGGAGGATTTTTTGTTTTCCATGGTGGGGGTTATGGGGCAGCAACTTGTCATTATATTAGACAATATAATTGTCTGGGTTCATTTTGGAGAAAAGATCAGCCAGGTCAACTGAAACACACCAGAGGAAACATGGTAGGAATTTAATGGTAAAGGCACTACATACATTATATATACAAATAGGACAGGAGAAATACAGGTGGAGATTCCAGCGGAGCAGTTGAGCTCACATGGCGGAACAGGAATGCACAGTCACAAAGATCACAGGATAACTGTCGAATTTCTAAATGACCCGCCTTTTATCTGACTCATCAGAGTAAACGTGAGGACACCAATCGCGGGCGACCTAAGCCCGCTGCACAGGCTTTGGTAAACATCATTATAGGTGTTGCGTGACTTCTCACATCCACAGTGTAATGGTCAAACAATGTTGACCTAATGCAGCCACCTGGACTCATATAAATGACAGTGACAGACCAAGGTGATCTTGCAGTTGTGACATATCTCCCTTCTTTCTTAAAAATAATCTTCAAAATTTGAAGATTATTTTCAAAAGACACAACTGTGAGATGCCTACCTGATGCTCCAAGGTTCTACTTAGAGCAAGGATGTAGCCCCAGGGCCTGCCCTTTTGTCATCTGCTCTCCTCCGGCAATCCCAGTCTTGCTGTCTGTCAGACCTGCTGCACCATCTCAGCTTCTCCAGTTTCTCCTCGGATGGCAGCTCTTCCGGTGTCTCCTTGGATGGCAGCTTCTCCAGTGGTTCCTGGTACAGTAACTCCTCCAGCGGTTCCTTGGATGGCAGCTCCTTTGTTGGTTCCTCAGACAGCAGCTCCTCCTGTGGGCCCTTGGGCGGCAGCTCCTTCTCTGGGTCCTTGGAAAACAGCTTCTTGGGTGCCTCTTCAAATGGCAGATTCTCGGGCGTCTCCTCAGATGGCAGCTCCATCAGACAGGAGCTGCTCTGGCGTCTCGTCGGACAGGAGCTGCTCTGGTGTCTCCTTGGACAGGAGCTGCTCTGGCGTCTCCTCGGACAGGAGCTTCTCCGGCATCTCCTCGGACAGGAGTTTCTCCGGCGTCTCTTCGGACAGGAGCTGCTCCGGCATCGCCTCGGACAGGAGCTGCTCCGGCATCTCCTCGGACAGGAGCTGCTCCGGCGTCTCCTCGGACAGGAGCTGCTGCGGCGTCTTCTCGGACAGGAGCTGCTTCAGCATCTCCTCGGACAGCAGCTCCTTCTGCAGGTCTTTGAGTGGTTTCTCCTTCTGCGAGTCCTCGTATGGCAGCTCCTTCTGCAGGACGTTGGGCAGCAGCTCTTACTGCGGGTCCATCGATGGCTGCTTCTATGGCGTCCAGAGCAAGCCCAGAGGAAGGGACCCACATTCCTCCAAAGAGCTTGTTCTGCTCTCCTCCGTCTCTCCTACGACGCTCTTCTTCCCACAGGCGCCTCTGCTTCATCCTTTTATGATAATACAGCATGAGCTGCTCACGCTTAATTTTACTGCTCTGTATATAGTGTAAGTAAGCCTTTCCTTTGAGGCCGAGCATTTTACCTTCCTGTATGTAGTTCTTCATGCTGTTTTCACGATCACCTGATCCTGGCAAGGTCGCAAATGTCAGGGTTCGTTTTGGAGAATCAAATTAGCCAGGTCGACAGAAACACACCAGACGAAACATATTACAGGAATTTAATGGTAAAGGTGCTATATACACTATATATACAAACAGCACAGGAGAAATATAGGTGGAGATTCCAGTGGAGCACGCGAAGTCATATGGCAGAGGAGGAATACACAGTCACAAAGACTGCAACCTGCTCACACCTGCAGTGTAGCAGTCAAACACAGGCAACCAAAAGCAGCCACCTGGGCTCATGTAAGCGACAGCAACTGACCAAGGTGATCTCGCAGTTGTGACACTAAACCCTCCTAATACCTTGCTCATTATTGTCATGGGGGAGGAGCTTAAGAGTTGAAACAGGAGCCCAGTGTAGGTATTGCCCCTACCTAGGACTTTAGGCCTCGCCTCAACTATTTTGCTTGGTCCTTTCACCTTTCCTCTTCCCTATCTTCTTCATCCCCTTCAGTCCCACTCCTAAGGTGTGAGAGCCATGCTGAAAGGATGAAAAGCTGGCTTTTTGTCAGTCGTGAATGGCCTCCATAAGCCATGGGCACTTAGCTAATTGCCTATCCCTTACCCCTTATGGGGACATTGATGGGTAGAACGTTTCTTTTCCCCATTTTATTCAGGCTCACCATGGCCAATAATGAAGATGCATTACCCTTAACCACTAGCTGCTGGGTGGTATGTATATACATGCCATGGCTGTTGTAGACTGAAAAATGGATGGCATTGTATCATGACCATTCCTGCGCCATTGGCTTTTCGGACGGAGTTTGTTTTTCTCTATTAGTAGCAGCATCATTTATATGGTAAAGATTTTAGGCGATAGCACTTATAATGAAGGTAAACCTTCATAACTATAGTATTTTTATGAATTATAGCAAAGTAAAAGCTTTTAGGTGCAAAATGTTCATAAATTACTAAACGAGCTGGGCGCAAGCAGGGGAAACTGCTGATGCGTTATTACATCCACTTGCCAAACTTTTTAACCCAGCGGCATTGGGTCAATAGGGACACTAAATTTGTATTGGTGGATTTTCCTACCTTATCTGAACATATCAACCTCTTCCCCATCAATGTCAGAAATATTGGCGTTTTGGCCACACAGCCAAATACTGTCGTTCGACAGCCCGCTGCCCTCTGTGTGCCCAACCTAGTCATGACTGTTCAAATTGTCCTGCTCAGTCACATACATGTGCATCCTGCAACAAATTTTATAGGAGCTGCCTTGCCTATAAGCTCAAATGTGAGGTAGTTTTCAGATTCAAACTAGGCCTCACTCTACGTCAGGTTAGACAGGAAGCATGATGACAAGGTTTTTGCTCTCTCTACCTATTCCAAATCAGTTGTTTGGTCTACACCATCCTTTTACTTCTCCATGTACACCATTCCCTCTTTGTTCTCCATTATCTCTCCCTCTCGCACCCACATACTCACGTGAATCTCTCCTGTTGCAACAGTGTCCTCCTCCGGATTTCTCTCCTCCTGACGCTCTTCCTGATACTTCACCTCCTTCCTCAGTTCCCTTATGACATCCCCAGACTCTTCTCCTGCTACTCCTCCAGCAGCCATCCCTACCCATATTACCTGTTTAGTATATCATAACAATTCTTTTACCAGTTTTTCCTTTAAGCAATATTACTATAGTATCCCCAACAACAGTCACCCTATACCCTTAACCCTTTCCTTTATTAATGTCAGATTTACATCATTTGCACCCCCTCTTTACCCTTTTCCCTATCATACTATCTGATAATACTATGACCTTTGACATTTAAAACTCTTTTATACTAATTGTTAACTCATTTATCCTTTTTACCACAATACTTTACCATAGTGCTATATGACCTTAGATGTCTAGCACATTTATTTATTTCAACCATTAACCATTAGACAATATAATGACATTCTGTGTAAATTATTATTATAGTGAGGCATTTTGTTTATATTCTTATTTTGTGCTACAGTTATGTAAGCTAGGCTGGGATGAAATTGCATAAGTGTTCTTTTTCTTTTGTTTTGCACAAATTGGAAAGGCAGAAAGGTGCATTATTCCATTACGAGTACTCTTGGGGGGTGGGGGGGGGCAATCAGAAACAGTTAACCAGCCACACAAGCAAGTATCAAATGCATTCAAATTACATTGAAGTAGATGGGGTGCATCTATTACTTGTCTCTGAGTGATGAGAAGTGCTTGCTCATGAGAGAGTGAGGACAAGGCTGTAGGACCTAGTATGACCCAATCTGAGAAGTATGAGGAGCTTCAGGTTGCAGGTTGCTCAGCTACAACATTAAGAGCCATTACATAAATATCATGGTCCCACCTCCAAGAAGCATTGTTTATCATATTGCATTTTTTTTTTTTTTTTTCTGAAACGTTTTATACTAGTATTCATACATGTCAAAAAGTAGGATAGATTGATTTTTTGTTTATAAAGTCAATGAAATCTGTGAAGGAAGAGTGCCTCTTTACCACAGAAAACCAACATTATGAGTGCTCATATACTGGCTTGTGTTTCAGTGAGCCCTGTACATGAGTTTGATTTACTTTCAGTTATTTTGATCTTGACTATCATTCATCTAGGGTAAGCCTTGCTTGAGTGTGGTATATATGGTGCGGGTTATATGAACTTTGTCAGAGCATTTTGGTTGTTTGAACACATCTGTCTCTAGTTTTATCCTTATAGCCTGGTTAACATTAAAGTGAAACCATAGCATGATATCACATAACAAAAAATTATGGACAATGGGTGGCATCTTGTCGCATCATGAGTGTGTGACCCAATTTCCAGGATGAGATCACATTCTCTAACAAATGCTAGACACTCATTCAGAAGTGGAGCTTTGTGTACTATTAATACTTACCAGGCTCAACCTTCCTCCCCCCAAATAATTCCCTAGTGTTATTGGGTTAATGTAAATTTAAAGTTCAAAGAAGACTTAAATGGAACAGCTAAAGATATTGAAATGTTAGCAGTTTTTGAAGAATTATGAATTATGATGTCTTTGTCTTAAGTCTTTCTCATAGAAAAATGAAACAAGCTTCTTGTTTGTGTATCCTCTTAATCCAACAATTATCAGATTAATGAAGGGTTAACTCAGCCATTAATACGGGATTGGTAATGGGTATTAGCAGTTTCTTGCTTGTGTATGGTTTGTTCAGTATTGCATCCACCATTTGTGCAATAAGTTGTTATTAGCTGATGTTTCTAATCAGAATATTGAAAAAAATATAAGTCTCTCCTCATCTTAGTAGGTTTCGTTCAGTCTCCTTTGCCAGACAAATATTTCTTCTACTTTTGGAGAGAGACAAGTTCTCTCCAGCAAAGGCCACTGAATCTTCACCATGCAAAGGTGTCCTCTAGATGTTTACATATCTTGTTATGTTTTACCATACATAGCCTACTCACCACTTCCCTAGTAGCTATAGTAAATATGATTATGGGCTGTGGTTCCAAGTAACTAAAGGCATCCCATTTTTTATGAAAAAATTTACAAATATTCCCTTCAAATTATATTCTTGAATAATTGAGTTATA
>NC_091562.1:16263066-16270566 GCF_042767895.1 Penaeus vannamei
CATACATGTGTGTGTGTGTGTGTGTGTGTGTGTGTGTGTGTGTGTGTGTGTGTGTGTATGTGTGTGTGTGTGTGTGTGTGTGTGTGGATGTGGATGTGGATGTTTATGTGTATGTGTATGTGTATGTGTATGTGTATCTGTATGTGTGTGTTTGTGTGTGTGTGTGTGTGGGTGTGTGTGCGTGTGCGTGTGCGTGTGTGTGTGTGTGTGTGTGCATATGCATGTTTTGTAAACTGATGTATCTTTCTATCTACTTTTAGTTTATTTTTCTTTACAAATGGAATTTGTACAATGAAGATGAACTCATTTCTTCCATTGTCTCCCATACTCTTCTGTCAGTCTTAACCTCCCCCATATCTCCTTTCTTATTTTGGTTTCCAACTCCCTCTTGACCCAAGACCATCCTAGTTCCAGTATTCTTCTCCTCCATTTAATCTTTCTGTTTGTTTGTGCCATAAGCTACGGCACTTGTTCTTGTTTTCACATTTTTTATCATTTGTTTTATTATTATAATTTATTCATTTTTGTTTTTTATTGTTTGTCTATTTCCAACTTGTCAGTATTGATACTACATAAATGATACAATTTCCAAAATGTTGGACTACAAACAAAATGTATCCTTGCTTCAGCCTGCATGGGAACCCAAGCCATCAAGAATGCTCATAATGCAGTTGACAGATGGCACAAGTGTTGTACAGGGGATGGAGTACCGAGTGATTCCAGCTCTGAACCACAACCTGAAGCCTGGTACAAAGGCAAGTCAGATAACAGTAATTTTTTATTTCAATATTCTATTGAATCAGATATTCAGTATATGCAGATTCCTATTTGCCCCCACACCCCCACATACATGCTTATAGATGCTTACTTTTTTATTTTGGTATGCTTTAAATTAAAAACAACAGCAGTATTAGGCAAACTGTATTTACAGATTCTCATTTCGGGAAACATTACCTCAAGACATGGAGTACTTCTGCTAACCCGTGAGAACATGACTGTGTTAGGGGGAGAGGTAGAGTCCTTACTCATAACAAATGCTCTGGAGAATGTTCTTGCTCGAAAGCTGTAAGTCCTATTGATATTTTATTTTTGAAGATTATTATTATCTATTTTATTCATATGATTTTATACTACTGAAATGTTGTATATGTAAGAATGATCGATGTAGATTTTGGAAGTGTTAATATTTCAGAACCCATGTATCTTAATGCTTTTAGTGTTAATAATATCTGTAAATATTCATACAACTATCCCATTGTAGAGGCATGGAAGAGACACAACAGCCACAACAATTTGAGGATATAGCTCCCACTCAGGTTCCTCCAAGCCAAGCCTCCCAGTACTATCCATCGCAGTTAAATCCTACAGTAAACAGGTCCCAAAACAACAGGGGTGGAGGACAACAAACTTTGGCAGCCAACAGATCACAGGTGAGGTACTTCATATGTTTGTCTTTTTACCTCTGTGTGGTTTTGTTTGTTTATGTATGTATACACTTAAATGCTCATTTCTGTTTTTCATTATTTGCATTTTATTCTTCCTCTTACCCCTTTCACCTTTACAATGATTATAGTAATGTTGAAAGGAATATATTTTGAATGATTATAAAATCGGTGCTTAAGTATTTTTTTAAATTTATATTTACAGAATAATGTTACGCCCGCACCAGTAATTGACTTAGATGATCTGGGTGATGATGATTTTCTTGATGCTGAGTTTGAGGCAGCCTTAAGCCAGATAGAGAGCCAGGCATCACAGTCATCATCTTTAGGTAGTCAGAATAGACAGATGAGGACTAACAGTAATAATCAAAGAGATATTGGACATGATAGAAACAGTGCTAATGTAAGAGCAGGAAATGGTCAGGCTGGAAATAGAAACTCAGGTGTTGATGAAGACTTTGAGATGGATGTTGATGATTCCTTCTTCAATGATGATTTTGATGAAGATGTTGTCCTGGCATCTGGGAGACAGGCACAACAGCAGTCTACAGCTAAACCATCCTCTAGTGGGTTTTCTCAGCAAAGAAACTCATTGCAGTCACAAGCTTCTTCAAACGTTTTTGCTGGTACATCATCCAAAAGCTCTAATTCACATGTAAGACCAAGTTTAAGTCAGGCTGCTAGAGCAAAAACCGCCAAACCAAAACAATCAAGTCTCAAGAGCTTTCTTACTAGACCTGAAGAATCAGAAATGGTTACTGGAAGATCTAACTCACCAGTTTCTGTGTACACTATAGATGATGATGATTTTATGGATGATATTTCCCTAGACACTGATGATTCCATGAACATATCTGTTTCTAAAACTTCTGCAAATCAGTCTTTAGCATTAAAGTTGAAAAGTGCTTCATCAAGCAAGATTAATGAATTCAAAACTCCAGGAGCTCCAGTTAGCAAAAAGCAAGAAAACAGAAGTGTAGCTGACACTGTCAAACAGGAGCCACCTTTCAGCTACTTGTGCTTCTTGCCAGAAAGGCCTACAGTGACAAAGGTTTGTGAAGCTTATAAACTGTTTGCAAGAATCTAAAACATAGATATCTATTTTATACCACCACATACCTCAGTTTTCATATTCTCAATTATATGATTTATGCATTGTCCCATGGGTCTTTGCATAAAAATTGATAAAGGAAGGTAAATAAACATGCCTCATACAGAAAGGCACCTTGCTTAGTTGGATCTCAAACTTATCCTCTTCATGGGAATGATGCCAGCATCAACTGTTACATTTATTATCCTCAAAAAGTATGCTGCAAGTGGGAGTATTGTATACTGCCTGAGAACATCACCTTTTGTCTGAAGTATTGCTGTCGAAAGGTATCAGTATAACTGATTGTTTTATTGTTGATACCATATGGAAATTAAGTAACCTTTAATAGAAAACTCATAAAAATTATAGTAGTTTATGCCATGCTGCAGTTATTGAAAAGGTTAATATCATTATATGTATCACATAGAATTGAAAATACAAATTACTTCGAATAGTGATAACCTTTGTGTTGTATATGAGCAAAGGAATATTCTGTACTTAAGAGTAAGTTAATTTTATTTGATTGATTAATTGATTGATCTATAATTTTTTTTATGCATAGATGGTTTCACTACGCCTACCTGATTTAATTTGTTTACTTGGATGGTTAAATTTAGTGAGAAAGATAATCTTTTTCTGGTTCAGCATCATTATTACTGTTTTGACACTATCATCATCATTATCATTAACCCCCTTGCCAGTGGGTAACATGCACATATGTACCATGATATGCCTGGACTCCTCTCTGGGTGGTATGTACACTCATGCCACACATGACAAACCCACTTTAAGTTGTGTCTGCAAAATGATTGTTGTTATGCTTGCTAAATGATTGTTCACTCAGTGATTAAGGAGTTACAGCCCCACAAAAGTGGAGTTAAAGTTATTTTTGAGTCTCATTCATGCTGCAGCCATCATAGAATGTGAGGAAATTGTTTCACTTGCTTCAAACCTTTCACCTGAATGAGTGTCTACACATAGTGCCTGGCTCATATTCCGGTTTTGTGCAGAAAACAAACATCTGCTTTGGGTTGATATAAGACAATAATAATACTTATGAAAAGAAAAACTCTTTTTATGAAATCAAGGAAGAGGATAAACAGCTAATATTAGGTAGACCTAGTAGTTGTGTCCTTTGTGACTAAACATTTCGAAATCATCTATTTAACAAGCTTAGTAAAAGAAAGCTGCTATGGACAGCACATGTTGACTCCATACATGCATTCTTGGCATAGTAACTTAAAATTGTTAAGAAGAATGCATTTAACTTCTTGCTAGGTTTACAATATTTTGAAATTTTTTTTTACCCCATATGGCTTCACAATCACATAGCCACTGAGGAATCAATTACTAGGCTTACCTGACCCTAACTATTTACCTCAGTCCTTGTATTTTTTATTAAGAATTTTACTTCAAGTACTACTATTATTGTTAACATTTTTGTTTATTATTAACACTGTTATTATTATATTATTATTCGGAATAGTGATAGTAATAGAAGTATAGACTTTTCTGAAAAATCAAGGATTGTGTTTAACAGGTGAGATTAGGTAGATTTAGTTCCTGATTCCTTATTCTAGGCCATCATATGTAAGCAAAATTAAAAGAAAGAAAATCACAGTAGACAGGTTATGTATGCATGCATTCCCAACACCAGTGGGTTAAATAAACAAAAAGAAGAAATGTAAGTTTTCTTTAATGAAACAGTAAAGAAATTTTACTTGATATTTCAGGAAATTGTTGTAAAGGGTTTCATCATGACTTTGACGTCACGACTGGAACAAGTGGAAGGCAAATGGAAACTGACAGTCATCATTAATGATGGAACAGCCTCATGTGAAGTGGATATCGAGGACCAGGTTAGTATTGAAAAAAATTGTTTTCATTTCATCATCTTCAATATCCTTTCAAAACATGTTAAAATATAGTTATATTTTACAAATAGCAATTTCATTAACTTTACAGAATTTTAGGGAGGCAATAGCATATGAATGTATAGATTAAAAACCTAAAGAAAAGAAAGGGATATAAAAAATAATATAGACTGTTGAATTTTGGTGTAATACTAATTATGCTTTTGGTTAAGCAAAACAGACATCTGTTGTCTCAATGAATATACAAAACATTGTGGATGTGTGTGTGAAATTTGTAAAAACTATCTATACATTGTATATTTTTGAAGATGATTTCAGCCAGAAAAGTAGTACTGAAGAAGTATAACTTTTCACAAGATTTTATATTCTATAACTGATGAACTTTGCTTTGTACATACCATATTATGATTCCTAATAACAATGATGAATTTTGTATGGTGATTGTAATTCCTCTCATATAATTAGTGATATTATTATTTTTTCTCTGTATTGCTATTGTAATCATAAACAACATTATCTTCATTATGCCCATCCTTAATATTAGTGTTATTGAAACTGCCATTATTATTACTTTTGTTATAGTTATTATTATTATTATTATTATTATTATTATTATTATTATTATTTTGATTATTATTATTATTATTGTAGTTGTTGTTGGTCTTGTTATTATTATTATTATTATTATTATTTTTATTATTATTATTATTATTATTATTATTACTATTATTAATAATATGACTAGTAGGACCCATGGAAATTCCAAAGAAAAAAAATTCATTGGTATTTCTCACTTCCTCGCTGCCCCTCACCCTACTTATTCTACCTTTCACCTCCCTTCTCCCTTTCCCTCTCCCACTCTGCCACCCCTTCTCAATCCCCCCCCCCCATTTTTAGATGATATTACCACTGCTATTGGTACCATTGTTGTATTACTGTCAGTATTATTGTAATAACTGTTATCATCACCATTACATATTACCATGTTTTGCTATTTCATTGTCATTTTTTAATGTCATTGTAAAGAGGTAACATTAACAGGGTAATATGTACTGACTGGAATCCCTTACAACAATCTCACCTGTTGCCTGTGGACTATGTTAATTACTATTTGAGGATTTAAGGAATATGTGTCACAAATCTGAAGAGGCGTAATTGTTGATGGCCTGAAAGAAATGCGACATTAATTCTCCCTAGAAATGGAGTAATTTTTTCTGTGTCCCTTCCTCCCATCCCATAACGTTTTCAGTCTTTTTTTTCCATATTAGGAAAAATCTTTTCTGCTTGTGTATCTATGAAGTCTGTAAACAGCATCAAAACATCAAAAACACCATTGTTTTATACTCTAGAACAGTATACTTTGTCATCGTATGTTTGCTGTTGTTTTTCCTAAATCATTTAAACTCTTCGATGACGGTGCCTGAATTTTTTGTGATGCAGTATTGCACAGCTGTCCCACCAGTTGCGAGTCATGATGCATATATGCGTAATAGGCCATTATGTCATGGTGGTTATAGATGTACCCATCACTGAATGGTCAAAGCAGCTCAATCCTATTCAGCTCAAAATTTTTCTTACCTTAGATGTGATTTTATTTTATTCCTGATATCATCAGAGTGTAAGCAGTCACGAATTCAGCATGTGTCAGATGCAGTACTCAAGTGTTAGTAGCATCACTAGACTAAATTAGTGCATTTGTCTGTTATACTGAGTGGAATTGCAGAATTGATTTAAGGTCATGCACATCCTTTGTTTGGTCATGGTTATCTGTAACCTTAGCCCAAATCAATATTTCTATTCTTTGACACTATCAATTATTTTTATCAAAGAAAACAAATTTTCATAAAATTTGATGTGGCTTGAAAATATGCTCACCTTTGAGGGTTCCATTGTACTTTCTAGCTTACCATGGCGGAATTTAAAGAAATGTCATTACTTCTGGTATTATTATTAATATTTTTTTTTTTTTTTACAGTATCACTAGTATTATTGCCATCATTATTATTCTATTAACTATTGCTATTGCCTTTAAGATCCTGCAAAACCTTATTGGTATGAGCACAGAGGAAATGAACATGAAGAAAATTGAAGCAAGGACCAACCCAGCCCTGAAGGCACAGTTGGCTAAGGTATGTGAAGATTTGCCTTTTTGGTGTTGCTGTGTAGGTTGATTACAATTTATGAAAGGTGAGAGTAGATTATTTCTCACATTTTCTCTCTGTCTGTTCCCCCCCCCCCTCTCTCTCTCTCTCTCTCTCTCTCTCTCTCTTTCTCTCTCTCTCTCTCTCTCTCTCTCTCTCTCTCTCTCTCTCTCTCTCTCTCTCTCTCTCTCTCTCTCTCTCTCTCCCTCTCCCTCACTCTCTCCCTCACTCTCTCCCTCACTCTCTCCCTCTCTCTCTCCCTCTCTCGCTCCCTCTCTCGCTCCCTCTCTCTCTCCCCCTCCCTCTCCCCCCCCCAACCTCCCTTCCCTTCACTCTGCTCCTCCTTTCTTCTGCTCTGTCTGTCTGTCTGTCACTGCTTCTCAATATGTGTATGGGTGTCATTGTTCCTCATAGTATTTGAGTCTCTATCTCTGTCTATGTACAGTGAGGTGTGTAGCTTGCATCTAAGGCAAATTTTTAAGTTATTGGTAATCAAATATACATTTCTTTGCAGGCAGTCAGTGGTTGTCAGCGTCAGCTGATCTCACTCTGTAGTCTTCTTCACATCAGAGTGTCCCCCAGTTCTGCAAGGCCCAAACTAACAGCCATCAATGCTGTTGAAAATGCAATGGTACAGCAGCTAGCACAGAGGATATATATGTTTTCTCAGAAATAATGGTAGACATCTTTTTTTTATAAATTCAATTATTTCCTTAACCTCAAGTCATATAAAGGATTAAAATAAAAAAGTGTATAATTATAACTATTTGATATGTACTTCAGAATAGAATATATTTTACACTGCATGTTCATATTGTTTTTTCTTGTCTTATTTTCTTTTCCCAATAAGTGGTAGATAGCATATTCTAGAATTTCTTAAGAGTCATATGCAAAGAGATTTTTGAAGACTAATGGCCATATTTGTATTTCCAAGTAAATACACTGTAAGAATG
>NC_091562.1:16275566-16280566 GCF_042767895.1 Penaeus vannamei
GGCTCTTTCGTCCTGCCCACATGATGTAGTGGAGCATTGACACTTCGGAGTCTCGAAGAAGGGGCGGCGGGAGGGGCAGTTCTGCTTGTGGGTTGAGTGGTCTCTGCCGCTGGATCTCACACAGCTGCTGGCAGTCGACCGTCAACGGGCCGAAGTCGAGGTCTAACTGAAGGAGGGGTGAATCTCGAGCGGAGGTGTTCGCTCGAAAGGACCTATTGAGGGCAATGGGCACGAGCGACGGGAAACTCTCTACCATGCGCCACATTGCAAAGCCGTCTTGAATGCAGGCTCCCTTGGCCACAAGCTGCTGCACGGCATGCAACACATAGTCTCTGGCGGTGGGTCGTCCCCACCACATGGTCCGTCTAAGAGCAAGGGAAAGGGCATTCAGTCCTTCGTTGTTCTTTGCCGCCACCGAAGCTCCGTGTGACAGGAGCTGCTCCAAACACATCCCGTCGAACTCGTCGTCCACGTGGTTGTAGGGCCGCCCAGCCGTCATGTGCAGGGCTGTGTCGCCATGTCGATCCTGTGAGTTGATGGCCGCTCCAAAGTCCAGGAGTGAGGTCACCGCCTCTAACGAGCGCGCCCCCAGCACCGCACAGTGCAATGGAGTCCGTCCTTCCTTGTCCTTGAAGTTGATGGTGGAGCTCCCTCGCCCACGCACCAAGATTTTGATGAGCTTGGAGCTTCCAGCAGTCGCAGCATTGTGCAAGGCGAGGCGCCCGTCTGCATCCCGACGCCCGAGCAGCGCTCCTGCACTCAGAAGCATTTCAACCACACTCACAAAGTTGCTTCCTCCTGGACCAGGATTGGCAGCACGGGCGGCGTAGTGGAGGGGCGTGCGAGCATGGTTGTCGAGTGGGTCTGGAGGCGCTCCTCGTGCTATCAGTATCCTGAGAGTGGATATGTGGCCTCCACCCGAGGCCATATGTAGCGGGGTGATGCCCGCAGCGTCGGCGAGGTTCACATTCGCGCCCGCGGCCACGAGCTCCAAGACGGCTTCAGTGAAGTCATGCTTGACGGCGTAGATGAGCGGCGTGCGGTTGCCTCGTGCAGGCTCCCTGTGGTTGGGGGAAAGCCCGCGCGCAAGAAGGGTCTTCACGTTCGCTAAATCTCTTTTCTTCAGTGCCTCCAGCAGCGTTATGAAGCGTGAATCTGGCTGCGGGCCCCTGAGGATCGGGGTATCCTGACCAGCATCCTCGACCGAGCTGGACCTCAAAAGCATCCTGAAGCCCGCCATGGTCCTCACTGGGATCTCCTTATGCAATCGAGCCTCGAACAGACGGGACCATCTGCAGCAATCGCGTTAATTGCCAGTCCTAACTGCTAATGTAAACAGGAGCGCGGACTTCCTATCACAGGAACTTATCTTGTCCGAGATCTTTCTTCTTTACCGAGTCAACATCCCGTCGTTCAGAGTATGTTTGCGGACACCACAAGTCTTCAGGCAGTTGAGACACCAGCGGTCAGTGGCCATTAGCGCGAGTTGCGAGGTTAAGAGTATGGACACGCCCCCCTCCCCGTCACCCGGCGCTCACGCGGCGGGGTCCATGACCTCTCACGGGCTCTGCGGCGGCACTGCTCGCGCTCCCTCGGCCTCTCCTCCTCAAGTGCCAAGCGGCCGAGTCCGATTTATGGAAACTGCAGCCTCAACGTTGAGCCTGAAAATAAAGAACAAAACAATAACATACTTGCTGATCTGTTTTTAAAAACAAACACACATACAAATTTGTCATATATGTCTACCTGCATACATGCACACACACTTATATTTATCTATCTATCTACCTCTATCAATCTATCTATCTACACACATACAGACACATATGTGTGTGTGTGTGTGACACACCCACATATACACACACACAAGCGCGCGCGCACACACACACACAAGCGCGCGCGCACACACACACACACACACACACACACACACACACACACACACACACACACACACACACACACAACCCCCCCCCCCCCACACACACACACATATATACATATATACATACATACATATACATGCATAATATATACAATATTTATATACATATGTATGTGTATATATGTATATATATATATATATATATACACACATATATGCATATATGTGTGTATAGCTATGTATATGTATATGTATATATTTATATGTGTGTGTGCATATATATATATATATATATATATATATATATATATATATATATATATGAATATATTAACCTCTCCGATCGAGATTGGATCCCTCGCCGCCAGTTCATTATTCCCTTCATATATATATATATATATATATATATATATATATATATATATATATATATATATATATATATATATATATATGGTTTGTGCGTATACATGTAAATATATGTATAAATATGAGTATATATATACACATACTCCATATATGTACACACACACACACACACATATATATATTCATACATATATATATGTAAATTTGATATAGGGTGTGTGTTTGTGTATATGTGCACGTATATATATATATATATATATATATATATATATATATATATATATATATATATATATATATATATATATTCGTGTGTGTGTGTTTACTTATATATTTAAATGTTCATACACATATTTGCATTACTTTTAGTATAACGCTGTAGGCTATAGTTTATCTCTTCCCTCTATGTGAAATTACACACTGACAGAGAGCCATATCGTCTGTCCTTTGTCAATAATTTTCAAGTTTATAAGTTACGGTTTATTCCTACTGTCTCTGTAGTGCTTACTTCTAAATAGTTATTTCAGAGTCTGTTCGTATTTCAGTCTCTTCGTCCGTCGTTAATCTAATCTTGAGAACTGAAAAGTAATGAATTGAGGCCTTTTGAGGGTAGTATATAAAGGTTTTAAACCAAGGTCACTAGGATGACGACGCACGGAAGAAAAGAAAAGAAAAAAATAGGGGATATAGACAACTTTAGTCTAAAACCCTATAACAAGAAAGGAGAAGAAAAGAAAAGAAAAACTGGACAGTTTTGCTGAAACGCCTAAGATGATATTTGGATAGCAATAATTTTTAGGGCACATATCATGCCGATTCTGATTTCCTTTGAAATAGATTTTGGAATTTATTCAATTTCAATTGCAGCTCATTGATGTTATAAAAACTTCCATCACCTAAACCGTTGTATGTCTGCCACGGCTGCAATATGTGCAAGCGTATGCATTTGGGTTGTCAGAATCGTAAAAAAAATAGCAAAAATGCATATTTGTGACATGAAGGTATTCAAACTTGCTTTTGACACACAAAATACCAATCGTCTAAACTCTAGGACGCCATGAGCCATTAACGACAAGGGTGAGGAAGTCAATAATAGGACTGCGTGTTTTGCTGATTTGTGGCGGCCGACAGAGGACAATGATCGCCTTGTGACCGCTTCTATTTGTGTGTAGGCTGAACCAACGCCACTCGCTTCGCCTGCATATGTGGAGTGTCGGTGTGGTGTGTGAGCGTCTTACAAGTGTGTGCGAGACTTCACGTTTTCTTTTTAAAAATGCTGTATGTTCTATTGTTCATGTTAATGCAACTGTGAAGATATGTAGAGGTTCGAATCTGCATGTGCTTGAATATGGGTGCAATGTGTTAATCAATACAGTTGCACGTCTAAGACCATAAAAGCAGTTGTTTAATATCAGAGATTTGTGATGCCATTGTAGTGGATGGCGTCACCTAAGGGCCAGACAATGCTCTGAACAGAACAAGGGATGGCGTGACACTGCTCTTCCTCCTTCTCGAAGTTAACATATTCCCTCCCTTTCTGTCTTTCTGTATTTCTCTCTCTTTCTCTCTGCCTGCCTCTCTCTCTCTCTCTCTCTCTCTCTCTCTCTCTCTCTCTCTCTCTCTCTCTCTCTCTCTCTCTCTCTCTATATATATATATATATATATATATATGTGTGTGTGTGTGTGTGTGTGTGTGTGTGTGTGTGTGTGTGTGTGTGTGTGTGTGTATGTGTATGTGTATGTGTATGTGTATGTGTATGTGTATGCGTATGTGTATGTGTATGTGTATGTGTATGTGTGTGTGTGTGTGTGTGTGTGTGTGTGTGTGTGTGTGTGTGTGTGTGTGTGGCTTCCTCGTCCCCTTTCTTTTTTCTTTCTCTCTCTGTTTAGGCCTTCTAATTCATAATGTCACGTACCTGTTCATCTACCGCTGTCCTTATCCTTGCTACTCTCTATTTACCTTTCTCTCACACATACTAGATATACTTTAAAAAAACAAACAAAAACAAAACAAAAACAAAACAAAAAAACATACTGCTGCGGATAAAATATGACTGCATCTCTCTCTCTCTCTCTCTCTCTCTGCTACTAATGCCATGTTCTTAGAACTGAGAGGTCTTGCTCAGAACTGCACAGGCAGAGGTACTGTTCGGCACTCTTATGCAAATATGCCTTCTTGTTTAATCAATTTTGTTTTTCTTTTCGCGTGTACTTGTTTTTTTCCTTCCATTATTTGGGGTTGTATGATTTATCTGCTTGCCTTTGCAATTTGTCGTGTTGTTGATTTTTCTCTTTTATTGTTCTCACACCTTGTACAGTACAAACATTTTTAAAATATCGGGTAGTGCATGCAAATTTCGCAATTTCAAAAATCAAAATCTAACCGAACTTTTTTCGGTATTGATAATCATTCAGACAGAGTAGACCGACTCGACCCCTCCGTAAACGGTCGCTCTTCAGACTAAAACAAACCAGACGACGCGCGCTCGGTGTCCCTTGACCGCCTGGTTACATCCTGTTGGGCCTTGGCGGCAAATATCGCTTCAGGAGTGCATTATTGCAACGCCATAAGTCAACACAGAAATCACAATAAACAAACAGCAACTGGCGATTAAAAATAGCCGGCCTGCTGTGAGGAGCTGTGTATACAGACTGGGACGCCTATAACACTCTCAAACCCTTCCTTCTCCGCTGAGATCCGTTGGATTGCCATATGCAAAATTTCAAGAGATTCGCCACTCTTCAC
>NC_091562.1:16298066-16303066 GCF_042767895.1 Penaeus vannamei
ATCAATATTGCTTCTATTATATTACCATCACTGCCAACATTGTGTCAAACAGATAATAATTAACAATATATAAAAATCACAAAGGTACTTACACGTCATCTTTCTCGCTACTGATAAGATCGAGTAAAGAAGAGGTGGTGTTATCTCATGTGATTAATATCCTGTTTTACAAGTATTCACAGATAAATCCAAAATCACAAATAGTATACGCATTACCTCTCATATCAGAACATACTGGTTCTCATGCCAAATAATCCGTGTAGAAAATACTATTGATACTTATTGATCTTCATATTGTAGCTGCCAAATCAAATGTCAATTTCATTAATAATTTCACTGAAAAACAATTCATGTTCCCATAATAAACCTAAAAAAAGAAAGTTCATGATGATATAATGATAAAAGTAGCAACATGCATTATCATTGCTTGTTATTATTATTAATATTATCATTATCATTGCTGTTGTTATTACTGTCATTATTGTTATCATAATTATCATTGCTATATCATTATTATCATCATAATTATCATTATTACTATATCAATTATTATAATCATCTTAACTATTACTACCATTACCGACGTTATTATTATAGCACACTTATCACTATCATTAGCATAGTAGTAATAATAATAATAACAATGATAATGATAATTTTATAATCACCATTTCCTATTATCATTATAATAACCATTACTATAATTATCATAACAACTATTAGCATCAATATCATCTTTATCATGGCCATTATCATTACTAGTACTATTACTACTGTCATCATCATTATTATAATAATTATTATTAATATTAGGGCTATTATTGATATTATTATCATTATCATCTTTATCATTTCATTATCATTGTCATTAATATCATTATCATCGTTATCGTATCACTATTATCATAGATCATTATTGTATCATTTAAATCTTTACCATCACTCTTGTTGCAAGTTACCATACCATCATTAACAATCTTAATATCATATCCCCTTCCTATCATAATCTATAACATTACTATTACTAATATCACCATTTTATTCTCAGCGTCATTACTGTCATCATCATTAATATCATTTCATCATCATCATTACCCCCAACATTATTACCATCATTACTACAACACAATTATTATTAGGATTATCAACGTCATAATCAGTATCACTACTCACGTTGATATAAACTAATTATCACCTTTCTTACTACCAGTGGCTTAATTGACATTACTGACGTTATTAGTTATTATGACGTTATGTTAACATTCTAATAAAACTTATTACAATCATCAGTTTAACCATTACACTATTTTCGTTACTACCATTACCACTATTTTCATTATTATCAGAAATAGCCGTAGTAAGATCATCAATTCTATTGTCTTTAAAATCACAGGTGCTTGTAGTTTTAGCACTAGTAATATTGGTATGAATACATAGATTTCATCATCAATGTTTTCGGCATTATTTTAGTCAGCATTATCATTGTTTTTTTTCAATTATCGGTTTTGGATTAAAACTTGTTGCTACAGTTAATAATATTGGTGCTATCAAAACTATAGTTCTTTATTACATTTATCATAATTATTTTTATCATAACTATCGTTATGAGTATGGTTATTACCATTGTTATTGTATCATTATTCCCATCATAATTAACTGAAGATTCAATATTACTAGTCATTATTATTATCACCATCATAATTATCGTTGCTATAATCATTTTCAATATACAGATTATAATTGTCATTAATAATGTATTACCATATGTATCAGTGTCGTTTCCATCATTAGCTTTATTGTTTTCATTATTACCATTTTCAATATTGCTACTATTATCATTATCATTACTGTCATTATCTTTGCTGTCGTTATCATTCTCATTGTTAATGTTGTCTTATAACACTGCTATCATTATCACAATCATAATGATTATGATTAACATTATCATTATCATAATCATAATTATTATGATTAACATTATCATGATGCCTTTTTTTTGTTATCACCGATGTTATTACTACTACTACTACTAGTAGTAGTACTGCTACTATCATCATTATCATTATCATTACCATTACCAGTACTATTATAATTATTCTTAAAAAGCATTATTATCAATACTAATATCATTATTAACATTATTGCGCTTGTTATCTTTATTACTATCAGTGTTTTTTATTATCATCATAACTATTATTATTAATAACAGTACGAACATCAGTATCATTGTTATCCTCATTCTCCTCATCATTATCATTATCATAATAATCAATATCAACATCATCTTCACCCTCATTATCATTAACATCCTCAATATACTTAAATAATTTTTGTAACTATCATTATTCAATTAGATTCAGTTAGCCTGACACTGCCTGTATCCCATCTGTCCGTCGCTGAATGTTTACTGTGGCGGCCTGAATGCGCTTCCACCCCGCGGAGAGAGCGACGGTGACAGGTTGTTCGTTTCTAAGGATAATTGTCATCATATCTGAGGGTATGATCATTATTAGCATAACCATCATCTTCGTTATCTGTGATGGTTATTATCCCAGTTTTTATTCTGATGTATGTGGATATTGCAAGAACTATTACTATTACTACTATCACTACTAATAACAATAATCATAATAATGAAGACGATAATGTTAATATTGATAACAATAACAACACAGCAAAATTAGAAGAAAAAAACGATAGCAATAATAATATTAATAGCAGTAATGATGGGGCAGAGACCGAGAATGACTTGTGCATATCAAAAGTCATGGACGTATCTGGGATCACTTTTGCTCCTCTGTAAGCTCGTGAGAAGTGACTGATTATCTAGTTCCTTCTTCCCTCATGAGAAAGAACTTTCCTTTAGGATGATTCATGGCGTACTTAATGGTAAAACAATACAATCCCACAGTACCATGGCACTTGAGGAAAAGGTTAGATACTTACTTTAATTCATTGCTGTTTGGAGTACTCGCTGGTAATTGTGGTAAACACGTAAGTCTCTATCCTTAAAATCGAAATGAATTAACCGGGTATGAAATATCCACTTTGTATCCACCATTTAGCAAGTTTGTACACGAGAGCCCAGTCTGTTTAGGACAGGCGAACACTGCCCGCCACACCAAGTAGTTTCAAATCCACTGCCACATGCCCAGCCCTTGTGCCTCAACTGGGTCAGAGGTGCGACTGTTCGGGTCCGGTACGACTCGTTATCCTCTGGGTATGCTCATTCACTTGCTGAATGGAAATTTGCTTTCTGATTGAAATATTCACACTGTTGGACTTACATTATTTGAGGGTTATTAGCTTTAACGCCGGTCTGGGCGAAATAGTTGGTTGTTAACAGTTTCCTACAGTTTTGTTGAGATAACTGCAGAGCTGCCAGACGTAAGGAGGAGGGCAGATACAGAATCAAGAATCTTGGAGAGAGGAATTTTCTGGGAATTATGACATAATCTGTTGTATACCTGTTTGAGTTCGTGTGGACATGTGCGATAAGGCGAGAAAAATTCGAAATGCTGATAAGATATCTTGATTGTGGTCGTTTCTATAATTTTAACGTTGCGCTTTGGGAATAGTGATCAACCTTCAAAGCTTTATTATTACCATCTTAATGAAATATGAAATCTAGATGTCTGTACCAAAATCCGCTACTTACATATTTTCCGCCTTTGACGAAGTGAAGATCCGACTGGACTTTACCGGGGATTCCCTAGGTCTCGCCCCGCACACACACACCAAGAGGAAACTCGCGCCATCAACACACACTTTCGTCGCATCAGAGCAGAACTCAACGACACAAAGTAAAGCTGTCAAACCTTTACTGCGTCACAGTGATGATGCAAAATAAGGGGAAAATTTACACAGGTCGCACTAATCAGCTGTCACGTTGCTTTGTCACGGCCGCGTCCACGCTGCTACGCCACACGCATGTCATCACTTTATGTAATAACCTGACCGTTTCGGAGAGAGTGAGGTGTGGTATGCAGTAATTAGGATCCTGGGCATCGTTTTATTGCTTCAAAAGCTCAGAGTATGATAAGCGCTTAAATCGTTTTTATATAGGAACCATATCACATGAACACACTCATACATACATACGCACACACACACACACACACACACACACACACACACACACACACACACACACACACACACACACACACACACACACACACACATACACACACACATACACACACACACACAC
Source organism: Penaeus vannamei (assembly GCF_042767895.1). Classification (NCBI taxonomy): domain Eukaryota; kingdom Metazoa; phylum Arthropoda; class Malacostraca; order Decapoda; family Penaeidae; genus Penaeus; species Penaeus vannamei. Next base: position 16,302,280 of record NC_091562.1, read on the forward strand.
ACACACACACACACACACATAAACACTAATACACACACACACACTCACACACATATATATGTGTGTGTGTGTGTGTATCCGTACACATATATATACATACATACATACATACATACATATATATATATATATATATATATATATATATATATATATATATATATATATATATATATACGTACGTCCGTACATGCATACATTCACACACACACACACACACACACACACACACACACACACACACACACACACATATATATATATATATATATATATATATATATATATATATATATATACATATAAATATATACATATATATGTATATATATGTACATATATATATATATATATATATATATATATATATATATATATATATATATATATATATATATATATATATATATATATATATATATATATATATATATATATATATATATATATATATATATATATATATATTTATAGTATGCGTGTGTGTTTGTGCACACACACACACACACACACACACACACACACACACACACACACACACACATATATGTGTGTGTGTGCGTGTGTATGTGTGTGTGTGCATATATTTAAATATATATATATATATATATATATATATATATATATATATATATATATATATATATATATATATATATAGTATGTGGGTGTGTTTGTGCACACAAACACACACACACACACACACAACGGAACTCAAGGCTGTTTATGATGTTCGGGACAAATGTGTGACCGGATGTTTCAAACACGTGATTTCATCCGGATACTG
>NC_091562.1:16315566-16318066 GCF_042767895.1 Penaeus vannamei
ATCATCATTATTATTATCATTACTATCATGATTTTTATCAGTATTACTTTTATTATCACTGTTAGTATCATCACTTTTGTTGTTTTCATTATTGTTGCTATTCGTATTCATATTCATATCATCATTACTACTATTATTGGTATTTGGTATCATTATTTTATTATCATTATTATCATCAACATTATTGCTATCATTATCGTTACTTTTGTTTTTACTCTTATTAATATTATTATCATTATTATATTTTTATTACTGTTGATACTATCACTAGCATTGTTATTAGATTTATTGTTATTATCATTTTCATTATTATCATTGTAATTGTTATTATCCTTATCATTATTGTTATAATAATAAGAATTATTATTATTATTGTTATTATTATAATTGTTATTATTGGTATGACATGTTTTTCCTGACAATGTATTTTTAATATTATTGTTGAAATATATTTTCTATCATTAATATTGTTATTATCACTATTATCATGATTATTAAGATTAGAATTAGTGTTAGCATTGTGGTTTGTTGGTTTGTTATAATTCTTATGGCTATAATTATTTTTTTACCATCATTATTGTTATTGGCAATATTATTGTATACATTTTTTCTCATTCCTAGTATTGCTATTAGTACTGTAATTGTTGATATCTTTTTATCATTACTGTTGTTATTTCTGTTGATATTATTTAAATAGTCATTATTTCTACCAGTATCATTATTTTCATGAAAGTTATTGCTATTATCATTATTATTATTCTATATTGATATCATCATTGTCATCGTTAATACCATTAATGTTTTTTATCATAATTATTATTATTACCGTCATTATCATTAATGTTATTATCATAATTATCATTATTATCGTCATTATCATTATTGTTATAATTATTATCATTATCATTATTGTTATAAGTGTCATTGTTATTATTATTGATATTATGATTATTATAATTATCATTTGTACTACTACAGATTTATGTTAAAAATTGCGGCATCCTCCGCACCTAGGAGTGCAGGCTTTTCATTGTTACGTGCACAGTCCTTTAAAGAAAATACGACGCTAAATTAAAAACAAATGGACGTTTAATGTTCACCAAATAAATAAAACTGTTCTACAGAATTTTAGTTCTACTGAATAAGACATTCTACATAATATCAATAAAACTAATGAGATATTTCGCAGTATTTTGATAATTACTGTACCCTCAAAAAGAAGCTAAGTAGCAGATGGGCTGTCAGGAGGATCGACCTCATGACTGACACTAACAGCAATCCAAAATCAATGCCGGAAATCTGAAGGCGCCGGATTATCGAAGACCGAATTTTTAAATATAAACTTGTAGTAGTAGTAGTAACATAATCATCCTTGTTATTATTATTTTTGTGATGAGGATGATAATGTTGAATATGATTACAACTTTTAGTATTATCATTACTGCTGTTGATATTAACATTATCATCATTATTATTTGTTATCTATTACTATAATTATTATTCCTATCATTATCGTCATGATAGGATAGGAATCATCATGATTATTAATGTTATTGTTATCATTATCATTATTGTTATTATTTTTATATTGTTATTATTGATATTATCATTGTCATTATTATTGTTGATGATATTTAATGATTATTTTTTATTGTTATTAATATTATTTTCATTATTGCTGATATTAGTATTACTCTTATTATCATTATTCTCATTAACCCTATTGTCATTATTATTGATATTACCAATATTACTGTAATTATAATATAATCCTTATTAACATTATTGTCAATATTGTTGTTATTATCATCATTAACATCATAATCTTCATAATTGATACTATTATTTTTGTTATTATAATCATTATCACGGTTATTACTAAAATCATCATTAGGAATATCTTTTATGTTATCAGTATCCTCACTACTGATTAGCATTACCAATGCAATTACTAGTATTTTCATGATCGTTATCATCATTGATTTTACAACTGTTGTTACTATTACTGTTACTATGATGTTGTGTTTGTTTTTTTATCTCTCCCGCTTCTTCAACATTGCATTGTTATTGTTATTATAAATTAATATTATTACTAATAATAATATCTTTGTTACTATCATCACCTCTATAACTAGTATATAACTTTTATACATATACGCTCTTTTCCATACTAATCCCCCCCCCCCAAAAAAAAAATCCTAAATTACAGACCTGATAATTATTCACTTTATTTAATAATAAAAAAATCTAAAACTGCATGGTATGTTTACAAGGTCAGCGGTGAAGGCAAGTTTAAAGGGGGGGGGGGGGGGAGTGCATATCGGGGCGTAGAAGGATCGTAGACCGATCGACTGAGATTAACATTAGTACATGTGAGAGACTGAGATAGATAAATAGATGGATAGACGGAGAGAGAGAGAGAGAGATAGATAGATAGAGAGATAGAGAGAGAGAGAGAGAGAGAGAGAGAGAGAGAGAGAGAGAGAGAGAGAAAGAAAGA
>NC_091562.1:16328066-16330566 GCF_042767895.1 Penaeus vannamei
AGCATTTAAGGTAGGCTAAGACACACCTCTGATAAAATTCTGTTCAAAACCTTTTGAGTTATTCTGCTAACAAAGAAAGAAAGAAACAAACAAACTAACTAAGCAACACTACCCAAAGCATAACCTCCTTGGTGGAGGAAATAATGATAATAATAAATACTAATAATGATAATAATAACAATGATGGTTAAGATAATAATAAGAATGTTAATGAGCATGATAGTGATAATCTTTATCATCATCATAATCTTTATTACTATAGTAAGTTAATGGTGCTGATTATGATAACGACATTAAAGGTAATGATGATAATGATAATAGCAATAATAATGATAATAGTATTGATAATAATGATAATGATACTGCTACTGCTACTACTACTACTAATTATAATAATGCTTATAATAATAACAACAACTATGATAATAATAACAATAATAATAATGATGATGATAATAATAATAACAACAATAATGATAATGATAATAATGATAATAATAATAATAATAATGATAATAATCATGACTAAAAATAATGATAATCATACAGTAATGATAATTCACATTGTTTATCACATTGATAGTATTGATAAAATTGGTTAGCATAGTAATGACAATGCTAATACTAATTATAACAACAACAACACTGATAACAATATCAATAATGATGATAATAATAATAATGATAATGATAACAACAATGATACTAATAATGATAATAGTGATAATAGTAATGATAATGATGATAATAATGATAATAATAATAATGATAATGGTGATACTGGTAATGATAATGATGATAGTAATAATAATGATGATGATGATGATGATGATGATGATGATGATGATGATGATGATGATGATGATGATGATGATGATGATGATGATAATAATAATATAATAATAATAATAATAATAACAATAACAAGAACAACAACAACAACAATGATAATAATGATGATATAAAAATTATAATGATAATAATAATGATAACAATGATAATGATGATTATATGAATGATAGTAATAATAACAATTATAATAAGAATTAAAATATTGGTAATAATGAAGAAGCGATGATTAAGAAAAATAATGTTAATTATGATAATAGCAATAGCAATAATGATGATGACAATAACCATGTAAGGAAAATGATAATGATAATGATCGATTTAGTAGCGTTTTCAAACCTGCAAAAATGTTTTAAGCATGTTATGAGTAATAATGTTACCATCATTCCTGGGAGCATAAATTCCTGTTAACAATGGTATTTTTATAGACAAAGAAATTGGTATTCATTTGCAAAATTGATCCAATGGGAATATAGATCCCTGCCCATTTATTCAGTTCATTAAGTAATTGGATGATAGTTATTCGGAAAAAAAATTATATATATATTTTTTAAAACATTTTAAATAAATCTATTCGCCTTTATACAAGACAATCGAGTCTGTGAAAAAAATAAGGCCCAACTATAACGATGTGCCTTTATTGACTCGCTGTTATCATGGAGTAATTACGTTGCAGACTGATCGTATTAGGGGGTCGTTACAATACTTCTTTTGATGGACAATTGTGTCTATTTCAGCGGATGATCATGACCTAACAATGCATGGCCGGAGAAGAGAATGTGAAAATGATGAGTGAAAAAATAAAGCGACCGCTGAACTGCCTTTTCGGCTTGTGAAATTAGAAAAATCACGTAAAGTTGCAAGTTCTGTGAGGCAGTGGGACACGATGGGGTGAGTTGAGGCGTCCATTTTCCCCCCAAGGTAATAAGTCACGTTTTTTTTTTACCCCACCTCATTTAGTGGCAAAGGATATGCATGTAACGATGCCATGGTAAACCTTTCATACAAATACACATTGAATTTTGCCTTTATTTGAGTGTTCAGCCTAAGATTAAGTGGCAGCCACGGAAGTATGGAAGGAGCAACAGCCAATCACACAACCGCTCTGCCCGCGCACCCGACATGTGCTCGTGACGTCACAAAGTCAGGGTGAGCTATGAAAATGCCTTCATGGTTATCTGTTTTCGAGATGATTTCATGCATTTACCTCCTCGTCTCCCTAATCAATATCAAGGACAAAAGTAGGCGAGATGTTAGGAAAGTCGTTTATTCGTGGAATCAAAGGAGTGAAGAGGAAGATGCAGCGTCCAGGTGGCGCGATGGCGGCGGCGGCGGCGGCGGCCCAGGTGAGAGGGATGTCGGTGTAAAATCGAAGGTAAGCGAGGGCGACGGGATGGCCAGGTAGTTCGGCAGGTGAGGGAGGGGGCGTCGTCTTCCTCCCCTTATTTCTGCTTTTCTTTTTTCTTATATATGGTTATTTATACAAAATTGGTTTCTTTCTTTGATGGATTTAGGCCGGATGAGAGTTTTCTTTTTATTTCTATCTTTTTCTTTCACACTCACACACACACACACACACACATACACACACACACACACACACACACACACACACACATACACACACACACACACACACACACACGAGTTA
>NC_091562.1:16345566-16350566 GCF_042767895.1 Penaeus vannamei
ATTAAACATATACGTACGCATGTAAGGTGTATATCCATGTCCATTTCTCTCTCTCTCTCTCTCTCTGTTTGTATATATATATGTATATATATATAAATATATATATATATATATATATATATATATATATATATATATATATATATATATATATATATATATATATATATATATTTATATATGTGTGTGTGTGTGCATACATACATACATATACATACACACACACACACACACACACACACACACACACACACACACACACACACACACACACACACACATATATATATATATATATATATATATATATATATATATATATATATATATATGTTCACACACACACACACGTTTATATATGTTTATATATATACATATATACACACACATATATATATATACACATTTAGGTGTGTGTGTGTATTAATGTGTGTATATGTATATATAATGTATACATTTCTTGCACACACACACACACACACACAAACAAACACACACGAATTCACAATACTGTAAATTTGTGTGCCCGAGTGCATTTATCTAGCTATGTATGGATGCACTATATATAATCAAGTGGTAATCTTTTCACTTCCATTTATTCTTGACGAGCATAATGCCGCAACTTTGTCAGATCCTAGTGAGGACATCCTATAGCAATCCTATATTTGGTACTGCCAGTTTCGTTCGTTGATTACTCAGAGTAAAACAATTAGAGATATTAGTCTAGATTAACAGCGGTAGATGAGAGGACGGGGCGAGTGCACAGGCGCGGTGAGCTTTGGTTCGGAGGGCTGCGGTTGGGTGACTGAAGGGCGGGTCGGGATGTGTGGGGTGCTCTCTCTTGCTTTTCCTATTCCTTGTGTTCCCGATTTTTGTTTTTTTGGGTGGCCCTGTCTGTCTGGCTGTCTATCTGTGTCTTTCCGTTTGTCGGGCTCTGTCTCTCTCTCTCCGTTTATCTCTTTTTCTTTCTCACTCCGTCTGTCGGTCTCTCTCTCTCTCTCTCTCCGTCTCTTTTTTTTCTCTCTCTCTCTCTCTGCTTGCCAATCTCTCTCTATATATATGCCTCTCTCTCCTATTGCCATAACTCTTACCCCTTCATTTATCCTTTCTTTTTCTCGTAATCATACTTCCCCCTTTTGCCTCATTTCTCTTGCTTCTGTAATCCCACTCATTCGCTCTTCCCCTCTACCTCCCCTGCCCCTCCCCCCCCCCCCCCACCGTCCTCATACTTCGCTAATTCGGTGGACTAAATGTCAAAATAGAATCCCCCGCGAAACTTTGATCACAGAAAAATAAATCGTATGTATTCCAGAGTCCCTCCCTCCCTCACCCCGCTCTCCTCCCATGTCCTCCCCCCCCCATCCCTCCGCACCCACACTACATCAACCTCCCTCTCCCCCCCTTAGTTTCCCATCACCTAATCTACCCCCTCTCCCTCCCCTCTTCCTGCCACGCCCCTCCCGTTCCCAACCCTACCCGATCCTCCCTTTCCACCCCCCCCCCATTACCTCCCCTCCCACCTCCTCCCTTTCATCCCTTCCCTGACCCCCTCCCCCTCCCCCTCCAGCCTATCAGATGTAACAAAGCTGTTATCATCAGGCAATTGTTAGCTCTTTTTCATTATTACTCTTCACGTGCGTTGACGCCGAGCACACCAGAGAGGAACAATTTTCATAGGTTTTCGCGCCGTGACCAGAAAGCTAGAAATGATTGGGACAGGAATGGATGAAAAAAATCAGAATTCATCGGTCATGGCTAACGGGGGATGTGGGGGTAGGGGTGGGAGGGTGGGAGGGGGTAAGGGGGGATAATGTGGGTGGGATGAACATTTCCCTAAAGTTTGCGAGGCGGCCGTGGAAGCGAAACATTTTGGCACAGATTTGTTTTCATTTTTTTTCCTCTCCAATTTTTCTTTCTCTCTCTCTCTCTCGTTTGACTGTGCACTTTCTCTCTCCGTTGTTGTCTGTCTGTCTATCTGCTTTCTCTCTGTTGTTTGTCTGTCCACTTTCTACTTTGCTGTCTGTGTCTGTCTGTATAGCTGCCTCTCCCCCTCTCTCAATGTCTGTCTAGATGTCCCTCTCTGTCTCTGTCTGTCTGATTCGCTCTCTCTCTCTCTCTCTCTATCGCAGTCTACCTGTCTATATCACTTATTGTTTTCTCTCTGTCATACGTTTTTCGTTTGCCTGTCAGTTTGTCTCTGCTCTCTCTCTCTCTCGGTCAGTCTGTTTTCTACACATCGTTTTATCTTATTTCTCGTTCTGTATTTATCTGCATCTCTCTCTCTCTCTCTTTCTCTTTATGTTTTGTATGTGTGCGGCGTAAATGTATTTTCCTTTTCTTGCCTTTTCATATTACAATAACATCATGCACTTTGATAACACTTCCTTCGTGCGCCGTTAACCTAACGATCCCTGAACCCAAGACCAGCCAGTAGTTTCACGTGTGATTTGAGGGCGGCGTCTATTGCGCAATGCCAGCGAGATAAGCTAGTACTCAGTGCATGCCTTTATACCACCTGATGGTCCTAATTAGCTGCCATTCAGAGTTCTAATGAGACCTGGCAGCGTCGAGGATGTGTGTCTGTCAGCTGGTGTCCAGTGCTGAGTGGAGGCAGGTGGTGCGGGCGGAAAAACTGGCGCGATCGTGCGACACAGACGCGGTTCGGGACGAGCGCGGGCGAGCGGAGGCGGGAAACAAACGGAAGGAGACGGCAAAGCGTTTAATTCGTCATGAGATATTAGAGCAAGTATTAGCACTAAATTGTTGTATCTTTTATATTATCATCATCGTTATTGCTTATCTGTATCCTTATTATAATCATGATAAGAATAAAAACTATTATAAACTTTTTACTATAAGTGACGGTGATCTTCATCACCATCACTGTTATCATCACTTTTCAATTTTGCTTTTAGTATTACTATCATTAATATCATCATCATTTATATCAACGCCCTTGTCAATCATATCAAGTTTTCACAGCCAAGGCTACCGTTGCGACAAGGCTTCAGGCGAGAGACGGCGACCATTCGGCACAAGTCGCAGATCGGAATCAGTGCCACGCTCGCAGCTCCGGGAATCGGAACCGGCGAGGGAGCAGGTGGACTCATTAAAAAAGATTAACAGGTGAACGAGTATAAAAAGAAAAGGAGGGGAGGGTGAAGCAAACGCGCGAGCAGATGATGATCATTATACCTATTATTGTATATGTTTTCTAGTGTATTTTTGTCTCCTTATCTATTAGATTTAATTGCATCATATACGGGTAACTCACGGCGCTCGAAACCGGGGATAACAGCTGCTACACTAAACAGGATGAAGGAAAATAGATAAGTGTTATTTGCGCGTCTTACTGCCAAAGGGAAGCGGCGTCTTGCTCTGTGGCGTGAAATTACCTTTTCATTTTGGTACAAACGGGAATGCCGGATGAGCCACGCTGGTGCGAAACTCAGCCGATCTCGCCTCGAAATTATTGCGGACTCAGAACGCACTTTGGGGGAACCGAATCTAGGGAGTCGATCTTCTTTCCTGTGCATATTTTCTACACAACTTGCCTGTACACGTTTATATACATGTTTATATATATGTATATGTATATATATATACATACATATATATATATATATATATATATATATATATATATATATATATATATATATATATATATATATATATTCACATATACATACACACGACGCAAGCTCGCACACACACACACTTAAATATATGCATAATATATATACATATATATATATATATATATATATATATATATATATATATATATATATATATATATATATATATATACACACATGAGTATATGTATATGTATATATATATATATATATATATATATATATATATATATATATACATACACACACACACACAAAAGTATATATATATATATATATATATATATATATATATATATATGTATATATATATATATATATATATATATATATATATATATATATATATATATATATATATATATAGAGAGAGAGAGAGAGAGAGAGAGAGAGAGAGAGAGAGAGCCATAGGTATATATATATATATATATATATATATATATATATATATATATATATATATATATATGTGTGTGTGTGTGTGTGTGTGTGTGTGTGCGTGTGTGTGTGTGTGTGTGTGTATAAATGTATATAAATGTATATATATATATATATATATATATATATATATATATATATATATATATATACATGTATGTATACATATATTTGTATATATATATATATATATATATATATATATATATATATATATATATACATATACACACATACACATATATATAATACGCCCCCCTCACACACATACATATCGAGAGATAGATAGACAGATTGATAGTTGAGTAGTTGAGAGAGGATGAAAAGCAAGAAGAGCGAAAGGCAGGGAAGAAACCTGCGTCCAAATTCAAAATGCAATTTATGATGGCATCGCGATCGCCTCTCATCAAATCTCGTGGAACCAACATGGAACCGGGATCGACTATTGCCACATCGGGCGCCCGCGTGTTAAACCAACATTGGCAGCAAACAGCGGGCGAGCGGCTGTTTGTCGATGCTGAATCATATGATATCATATGGGGATTTCAGGAACTTTGATTTCGTGTTATTGCATTTTTTTCTTGGTTATGTTTCCAGGTTTCGTGCCTTGGACTTTCTCACTAAATTTGAAACAATTTTTTTTATATAAATACGTAAAATATCTAAGTTAACACTGCAGTATCAGAGTTAAAAATCTCTGCGGCTTTCAAGCATACCTCAAAATAAAGTCATGGTTGCTGAGCTTTCTGTAGAGGAAGCATGTTAGGCCTGAGAGTGCTTGGAGCTGCGTGAGCCTCTGCTGGCCGCAGCGAGCCTGAAATGGCACTCCCTCGGGCGTGAATCAGGGGCTAATTTGTCGTCTCTGGCCGCCGGACATTTTTCGAATGTACATATGTGGGCATGTTTATATACACGTAAACA
>NC_091562.1:16375566-16378066 GCF_042767895.1 Penaeus vannamei
AGGGGGCTAGGGGGCAGGAGTTGGTACAGGGCCAGGGCGTGTCCACACGCCGGTGGGCCATGGCCCTGTACCTCTGGGGCCTCCTGCTGCTCCGAGATCCCCCTCAGTTTAGCCTGGAACCGCAAGGTACCCAGTTTCCATGGGTGGCCACGAGGAGGCACTGCAGGGAGTCTCGATGATGGAGAGGCTATGCACTGGCAGGGGGAGGCTTATGCATAGCTGCTCCCTTTTTCGCACGAGGCTAGCTAGCGGTGGCAGCTGTAAGCGAGAAGGCATGCAGAAGCTCTTAACACTAACTAGACTACCACTCCATCGCTTCACACCACCCTGGGCATGAAGCACCCACCCATATGAATATGAAAATATATATATATATATATATATATATATATATATATATATATATATATATATATATATATATATATAAATTCATTTATTTATTTATATAATATGTATATACATATATATATGTATACATATATATATATATATATATATATATATATATATATATATATATATATATACATAAATATATATATATATATATGTATATATATATATATATATATATATATATATATATATATATATATATATATATATATATATATATATATATATATATATATATATATATGTATATATTCATTTATTTATTTATATAATATACATATATATATATATATATATATATATATATATATATATATATATATATATATATATATATATATATATATATATATATATGTATATATATATATATATATATATATATATATATATATATATATATATATATATATATATATATATATATATGAACCGTATTCATGTGGACAAATGTGGAAAGGTATGAATGAGAACGAATATCTTCACAATACAAGAGATGTATTTGACCGGTTTCGATTATATCTTCGTCAGAAATACATACATTTTGGAGAATACACAGCATATTTATATTACATCGGAGCTGATGAATCACCTGATGACCGTGACCTCGCGCTTGTTGTGCGTATAATTGCTGCCGCGACCTTGGATAGTTTGAATCTACCCGATGCGGTGTTCATGTTTTTCTCTGTCGCGATGTATGCAGCTTCCATGACCTTCCTTTTGTGTTTGCTTAATCCTTCATGGATTGTTTCAGCTTCTTTCCAGTTCGGTAGATGTCCAGCTTCATCTACATGAACCACCATGGCGTTGGAATTTCTATGGTGACGGACGTCGGCGCGATGTTCGTAGATCCTGGTGTTGAAGCCACGTCCAGTTTCACCATAGTATGCCATATCGCAACCGCTGCAGGGTATGCGGTATACTGCACTGTCGGTGTTGCTTTTCTGTTGTTTCTTTTCTCGTATTAGGTCATGTATCTTTTCCCCGGATGTGCTGGCGATGTTCATAGTATTGCCAAAGTATTTGCTGATCGCCTGGGAGAGATTACATGGAGGTAATATGAGAAAATTGGAGGATATCACGGGGTTAGATCTTGAAAGTATGTTCTCCGCCTTCTTTCTGAGGTTCAGCAGGAGACCTTTGGGGTATTTATGTTTCATGAAAGAATCAATTACATATGTAACTTCACTTTCAAGGAACTCAGGGCTGCAAATCCTCAGTGCCCGGAGGAAGAACCCAATCACAACCCCAGATTTAGTTCTATTGCTGTGTGCGGAGTAATAATGGATATAATCATCTTTATTAGTCGGCTTCCTGTATACAGAAAAACGTAGGTCTTCATCACCCCGATGGATCAGAGTGTCCAGGAAAGGTAACTTCTGATCCTCTTCTTCCTCCACGGTGAACTGGATTTTCTCGTGGACGGAGTTCAGCCGCGTCAGTGTATGGTGCAGACACGACCTTCTGGGGATAATGACGAGGACATCATCTACGTAACGAAGCCAAGTTGAGTGCCTTCCGATTATATCCCTGTAGTGGTCCCTTTCCAGCGTCTCCATGAAGAGGCAGGCCAGGACAGCGCTCAGAGGGGACCCCATGGCGAGGCCGCTGATTTGCTGGTACTCATCCCCAGCGAACTCGAAGAAGCCGAAGTCCACACACAACTTCACGAGGCTTATGAAGTGGTGCTTTGGCAGTGGAAGTTCGTCATCTACCATGGATCCGGTGACCCTCTCGACTGCCCGGATAGCTCCATCTGTGGGTACATTTGTAAAAAGGGATTTAACGTCAAAACTAGCCAGTTTTTTATTTTTATATACAGAACCCTGCAGACGTCTGATGAGGTCCGCAGAGTTCTTCAGGTGAGAATCACTGATGACTCCCATGGCGGCGGAGAGGGGTTTCGCCAAACACTTCGTTACGTAGATGATGTCCTCGTCATTATCCCCAGAAGGTCGTGTCTGCACCATACACTGACGCGGCTGAACTCCGTCCACGAGAAAATCCAGTTCACCGTGGAGGAAGAAGAGGATCAGAAGTTACCTTTCCTGGACACTCTGATCCATCGGGGTGATGAAGACCTACGTTTTTCTGTATACAG
>NC_091562.1:16380566-16388066 GCF_042767895.1 Penaeus vannamei
CACCATTTTCTCTCTCATCCTTATTAACATGTTTTTGTTTTGCTTATCCCTTTTGTTTAGTAGTTTTTATATGTTTGTTCGCCTTCTTTGTTCCTATTCTTATCTCTCTCTCTGTTCGTTTATCTTTCTGTGTGTTTGTCTGTCCTTCTGTCTCTCTGCCTGCCCTCCCCCCCTTCTCTCTTCTTCCTCAACTTATCACTTTCTTGCCTTCGTCTCCTTTCGATAATTCTTATATGACATATTCATTTATCAGCTTTTTCCTTTTAAAACTCTTTCATTGCATCCTCTTGTTCTTCTCACGTCCTTTGCTTATTGATTTTCATTTCCCCTCTTCTTTGTCTTCTCTCTTGAGTTTTAATTCCTTTCCCTGAGTTTTTCTTTCTTTCACAGATCACAACACAAGACAAGCTATGATAAGAAGGGATTTTGTTTGTATTTTCTATGGGTATTTATTTTATTTGTTTCCGCTTGTTCTTCTTTCCAGAATTTTTCCCCTTCTCTTCATCATCATGTCCCCTCTTCCGTGTATCACTTTTCTTTTACATTTCTACGTTCTTCATGGGCTTGGTAGGGGAGGGGGGGGTAGGGGGAGGAACAGGAGGCGAGGAGACGGGAACAAGGGAGGGATGGGGGTGCGATGGGGGTGGGGGGTCAGGAAGGTCAGATTACTCAGCCATGTCTAATTATGAGCCACCCCCTCCCCCTCCTACCCCATCTCCTCCTTCTCCCACGCTCTTCCAATTTCCAACATTTTTATTTTTTTTCCTTCTTCGGAAGATTTTAGGTAATTAATGGATTTTTTCCCCCGCGCTCTTCTCTCCGTTTATCCCGTGCTAGGATCTCCGAGAAATAGGGTTAGATATCCACTCCCTCATCCGAGCCCTTCAAATATCAACCTCCATCTCCCTTCTCCCTTTTTCCCGAGTCCTTTATCCGCTAAAGGGACTCACACGCAGAGCTTGATTGTCTTTAAATCCGTGTCGCATAGTCTATACAAGAAGCTTCCTAAAGTCGGGTCACATACTCATGCGACGCGAATGGTGATCTTTAGGTTCAATAGCCTTTTATGTATGTCTTTTTCCTTGATGGTTTTCCTTCCTTTTGTTCCTGTATGTAAATCATTAATTATGTGTAAGCAAGAGTAGATAGGGGACGTATTAGAGTCGGGTCACATACTCGTGTGACGCGAATGGTGACCTTTAGATTCAATAGCTCTCTCTTTCTGCTCGTACGTTTTTCCCTAATCATTTTTCTTCCTTTTGTTCATATTCTTAAAACACTGATATACGTAAACACGAAGGTTCTGTATTAGTTCCTCCTTTTAACAATCTCTTTTACGCCAATATACTTTTTTCATGTTTGAATATAAGGCTTAGACTAAACATGCTGTTTCGTTTCCTCTCTCTGCTTCGCCTGTTTTTACTGTCTTTTTAGATCTCTCTCTATACTCCATCCACACATCACTAAGAAAAAGCGGGAGGGCAGAGATAAAGTGAAAGGAATAATAAAGAGGTAGGGAAATGGATAAGAGGAGGGAGAAAGAGAGAGACAAAGAGAGAAAGATTTTTGTTTCCTTTTTTCAGCTGCAAAATATCGTTAATTTCTTTTTCTCCTTTTTTCCGATGCTCACTTTTACTCTCTCTTTTTCTCCATTAGATTATTTATGCTCCCTTTCATCTTTCCTCTTTCTTTCCATCTCTTATTCTGTTATTTTGTCTCCTGCTCTTTCCCTTCTTTCTTACGTCTCTCCCTCACCTTTTCATTTTCTTCTCCCTTCTTCCCTTTATAACTCCCTCTGTTTCTCTCTTCTTACTTTCCTTCTTCCCTTTTCCCCTTATTCTTTCTCCCTCTCTTTTGTTCTCCCTCGTCTTGTCTCTCCCCCTCTTTCTCCCTTGTTCCTCTCTTCCTTCTTTTCTTCCATCTTCTTGCGTCCTTCTCTTTGTCCCTTCTTCCTCATTCCTGCGCCCTCCTTATTCCCCATCCTCCCATCTCTTCCCTTTTCCCCTCCTTCCCTCTTCTTTCCATTGTCTCTTTCTCCTTCCCTTTCCCTTCTACCCTGTATCCCTTTCCTTCCTCTCTTCTTCCTATGTTCATTTTTTCCTTTCTCTTCTTGCTTTCCTCCCTCCTCTCTTTTTACTTATCCTTTATTATTCCTTCTCTACTCTTCTTTCCTGTATTCCGTCTCCTGTTCTTCTTCTCTTCCACCGTATCTTCCTCACATATATTGCCTCTTTTCTCCTTTCCTCCCTATATTCTCGCTCCTCCTCCGTTTCTCTCTCTTCCTCCGTTCCTTCCTTCCTCTTCATCCTCCCCTTCCCCTCTACCCCCCCCCCTCTCATCCTCATCAGGCCCACCACTACCTTTAAGTTGTCAACATCTTCTAGGAACGTAAAGGACTAATCGTTATAGAGGGTGGAGCATCTGACGATGTTTGCAGCCCCTGACTAATAGATTCTCACTATTCTATATATATTTGTACTTTTATTGATTTCTACGTATGTCTATCTTTCTGTTGCTATTTTTTTTTAGTATTGGTGTGTTCTTTTTGTTATGCTAGTTTGTTTTACAACTGTATTTTTTCTTATTGTTTTCCAAGCTTGCAAGTTTGAGAAATCTTTATAGGACAGATTTAAACTTATTCTTCCTCATGTTTTCCCTTGTTCCTTCTACGCATGTCTGTTATTTTAAATTTCGTTGATGTATTAGTGAATCTATTTAATGTTGGCATTGATTCTTATCTTCTCTATGTCTATTAACGCACATCGTTACGATTTTCATTATTGTGAGTGTATTTTTTGTCGTTGGCGTTTTAATTGGTCCTCATGTTATGATTATCGCCGTCGTTATTATATTAAACACTGTAAATATGACGGCGATGATAATGAAACATTCAGCCAGGATATGCAAACTCTAAATATATATGATCTAATGATCCTGGCTTTTCGCATGTCGTGATACAATGATCAATCCCTTTGTTAGCATTAGGAACCCAAATAGAAACTCAAACTACCATAAGACAGGCCTCTCCTCTCAGAGCGCCAGAAATGAAGCGAAAACATGCACTGTCGTAAAGTAGGCTCTCGACGTGAAGACTTAAACCTTAACTCTCGGCCAAGAGGCAATTTATCACCTGATCTGACCTCGCTCGGAGACGATCCGGGAGGCCGGCGACACGAGGCTGCGTTCCGGGCGGGGGTCCTCTTTCTTTATTACGCGAGGCTGTTTATCACTCGTATACATACGTGCGCATGTATAAGCCCAGTCATAAAACCCAGTCATGTGAGCCCAGTCATATAAGCCCAATCATATAAACCCAGTCATATGAACCAAATCATATAAACCTAATAATTTATCCATATGCTTGTAAGTATACACACATATAGTAAAAAATAGTGACAATAAAGAAAAAAAAAGATGATAATAACACTGGTGCAGATAATAAAAAACAATGGTAGTAATAGTGCTAACGATAATGATGATAATTGATAAAAATGATGATGATAACAATTTTGACAATGATAATAAAAATAATGATGATGATGATACAAATAAAATCATAGTATTAATGATAATGAAAACTGTATTAATAATGATAATAATTTAGAAAGTGATATTGATAAAAGTCATAACACTTATTCCAATAATACTTATGATAATGATGTCAGTAAAATAAATATGCCATCACTAATAATAACGATAACTGTAGTCAGGAAACCAGTGATGAAAATAATAACAACAATATTAAAGGGCATATGTGAAGTAATTATCGTGGATTGTTTTTACTTTGAATATTGTTCCATACTGTATGCTTAGCCAATTCATGAAAAAAAAAAAAAAAAATCGAAGACACCTGGTATCCCCCCGAAATTCCATAACAACGCCCTTACAAACGAAGATGCAAAACTCGGCGGTCTTCGGCAATCCCCGGTTGTGACGTCATTCCCAGGACCAGGGAGAATCTTGTTGAATAGCGTGATACACACAGTGCACCGCGAGTCAAGGATATCATGGAATTGTCCCAGTTTCAAGCTATTAAAGTTTTTACCAAAGGATGCCGCGGTGTCGTGTAGCAATTCATTGTTCCCATTCATGTCACCAGCTATTTGAATGGCCAAAAGACCGCGACAGAGTATGGAAGTGGACACGTTTTGTGCATGCCAAGCTGAGCAACTTTCAGCCTGTGCCAACCAGGGTACTTTGCCTGAAACACTTCGAGCCCGATTGCTTTGCGAACAGAATGGCTTACGACATGGGATTTGCAAAACGGTAGGCCATTTCCAATTTATATTTATCATGATCACAGCAGCGCAAAGCAAACTGAAAGAGCGCTTTTGCTTGGCGACATAGCAAACATTCATTGCGTGGGTACGGCACAGTGTGCCGAGTACATTGCAAGTGTGCATGCAATCTTCACTTTAGCACATCATAGGACTCCTGCTAGTTCATCTAAATAGCAGGCAAAAACTGCTGCTGGGCTAGGTAGCTACCTAAACAAAATTTATACTTTGTGATCTACTCTGCCACAATTTTTGCTCTATGCCTAGTTATGCTTGATCAAAACATGACTGGTCAAATATTTTTCTGGATATGGCCTGTAGGTAGGGAGGGTAGCTAGGCCCCCCCATCAATTGCATGCTAGCCTCTAACCTCTATATAATATTATGGGTTATTTTTTCGTGGTCTTACTTTATTTCAGATTGATGCTATCATCAGCTGATGTCTGATGCAGTATGAATTGATGAACATGGCGATGGACAGTTGTATTACTACACAGAGGTAGGGTAGGCACACCCCAAAAATCACAACACAAATATATACCGATGCCCCTCCACTCGCGAATGGATGTAGGCTTGCACCCGTCGAATGGATGTAGGCCTGCGCCACGGGTGCAGACAAGAGATTGCTCAGCCTACAGAAATTTTGTACAATATAGAAGCGGAATCACACACGTTCGACTAAAAAAAATAATTTGAAAATTACCATTCATTCAATCTCTTCGGATCTCGACGCCACTCCATGACTGGCTGGTTTAGCATAACTTCCACGACATCCACAGCGTCGGGCTCGTGCATGCACGGTCCAACAACCATCAACCCTTGATATTCCTCTTATTTCAACTCTTCGAAGACGTAGGCACCCTCTGAAGAAGTTGTACCAATGTCCTCGTCGGAATAATCCGATGAAACTTCACTGATTCCACTGCCGCTGTAGTCTTGTAGGGAGTCCGCCATGTTGTACAATGTATTGAATGCAGAGAATGCTGAGACCGTGTTCTGGAATTGACGTCACACATCCGGGTTCCGGATTTTCGCGGGAAAATATAACGTCTTCGGAAAATCGAAATAAATTAATTTTGGGGAATTATTTTCAGATTTCCTTTTTTACTCACATTAGAGAGATGGTTTGCGAGCTACTTCTCAATTTTTTTTTAAATTTTCAGTTGTTGCTTCACATGAGCCCTTTAATGTTAGCAAAGATAACCATGAAAATTATAATGATGACGAAAATAATAGCAATAATGATAACAATGATAATAATAACTACATTAACGATAATTACAAAAATGGTAGTAATAATGATGAGAATGATATTGATAATAACAATGATAGTACAATTATAATTGTTATAATGATAATTGTAATAGTAAGATTATGATAACGATAATGATAATGGAAATAATGCTGATAATAATGATAAAATGCTAATGATGATAATTTTCATACAATGATAACGATTACAATAACATGATAAGTAAAACGATGTTGATGATGCTGATGATGATTATGCTGATACGGAAGAAGAGTAATATGATGCTAATAATGATAATGACAATGATAACAATGTTAATAATGATAATGATAAGGGCGAAAATAATGGCGATAATGATAATACTACTAATCAAATTATAACAAAATATAATGATAAAGGGAATAATGATAATGATTAAATTTATGAAATTATAATAATAGGGATGAAAATGATGATAATAACAATGATAACAGTAACAACAACAACAATAATGATAATGAGAATAAAGATAACAAAAGGATGATAATAATGTTAAAAATAAAGGTGATGACGATAATAACAATGATAATAATAATAATAGTAATACTGATAATGATAATAGCCATGGTATTAATAATGATTATGATATGACAATTATAATAATGATGATTATTATATGACAATGATATTAATAATCATAGCGATGATATTAGCAAAAGCGATAATAATGATAACAGCAATGATGATAGAAATAACAATGTTAATGAAAATAACAACAACGACTATGACGATAATGATAACTCATGATAATGATAATGATAATAACCATAACATCAATAATAATGATAAAAAGTGATGCTACTACTACTACTTCTAGAAATAACAGTAATAATGATTATAATAATAATGACGATAATGGCAATAACAAAAAAAACAATAGTAATAACAATAACAATAATGATGATAACTTTACCATGATAATAGATAATGATGATAATGACATTGATGATAATAATATTATCAATAATAAGGATGATGATGATAATAATAATAATATTAAGAATGATAATGATAATAACAAAAAATCATAATGATTAGAATGACACTAATAATAGTAATCTTAGTAATAACAAGAATATTGAGTAAGATAATGATCATAATGATAACAATAACAATAATGATAATAATGTTAACATCGATAATAACAATAACAATCGTGATAAAAACAATGATAATAACAATAACAAATATGGTAGTAAAAGCAAAAATGTAATCAATAATAACAGTGATATTGGTAATATCAATAACAGCAAAAATACAAATCACAATAATTATGATCATGATACCTGTATTGATGATAACAGCATTATGATAATGGCAATCGTACTAGCAAAAATGATAATGTTAATAGAAATACTGATAATGATGATAATGATCATAATAATGAAAATGATAATGATACGAGTAATAATAATGAAAATGATAATGATACGATTAATGATAATGAAAACGATAATGATACAAGTAAGGATAATGAAAATGATAATGATAATAACAGTAATGAAATTGATGATGATAACAATGAAGAATGGAAAAGAAATAATAATGATGATAGTGATAATGATAACGGAAATAATACCGATAATGATAATAGTACTAACAATAATGATGATGATGATAATAGTAATGATGGTAATGATAATAGATAGATAAGTAGATAGATAAATACTGCTACTACTACTACTAGTGATAATGATAATGATAAGGACAATGATAATGATGATAAGAACATTCATAACAACATAATAATAAGAACAAAAAGAGTAAAAATAATAACGATAATAATGACATTATTAATAACGATATCAGTCATGATAAGGATAAAAAGATGATAATGAAAACAACAACCATAATAATAGCAATAACAATGCTGCTGCTGATGATAGTGATAATGGTAGCGATAATCGTAGCGAAAATGTTAATGATGATGAT
>NC_091562.1:16413066-16415566 GCF_042767895.1 Penaeus vannamei
ATGATGACAGCCATAGCAATGATAATGATAATAATAACGATAATAATAAGGATGATAAAACAATAATCATAATGATAAAAATAATGATAATATTATTAATGATAATAACGGCAATTATAATAATGATGACATGAAAAATAATGATAATGAGGATAACCATAATAGCGATAATAACAATGTTAATTATAATTGTACAAAAAACAACAAAAATAATGATAATGGCAATGGCAGTTATAGTACTGACAAAAGCAATGATAAAAATGATAACGGTAAAGATAATAATACAAAAGATGATAAAGTTAATGATGATGGTGATGATGGTGGAAGTGGTGATGATAATGATAATGATAATTATGACGATGAAGATGAAGATAAAGATGACATGATATATAAAATAATAATATTAGCAGGAATGATAATAGTAATGTCAACGATAATTCTGATACTCATAGAATTAGTAAAAGTAATCATAATCATAACAGCAAAAAACAAAAATATTGATAATAATAATGATACAGATAATAGTAGTAATAATGATAACAACAACAATAATAATGATGATAATGATGATAATAACAATAATAATAATAATAGTAATAACAATGATGATGATAATAAAAGTGTTAATAATGAGATTAGTAGTCATAATGATAATAATGATGATTATGATGACATTAATAAGAACAACAATGGTAATGGTAATAATGAAAATATTGATAACAATTATAAAAAAATTATAATGTAATGATGATGCTTATAAAAATGACAATAGTAATAATAATAATTATAATAATAGTGATAATAATGATAATGAGAATAATAATGATGATAGTGATAATAACAATAACTGATGATAACAATAGCAGCAGCATTAATGATAAGTAATAATAATAGTGATGATAATGATAAGAATCTTGATAGTAATAACAATGATAATGATGATGACGACAATCATAATGGTAATAAATTAATAATAGTAAAAATGATACTGATATTGACAATGATAATGATAAGAATGACAACAATAATAATAATAATAATGATAATAGTAATGATAATAACAGTAAGAGTAGTAAAAACAACAGTAATATGAATAATAACCGTAATTATAATAATGAAAATGATTATATTAATAATAAAAATGATAATATTAATAATAAAAATGATAATGATAATAATGATGATGATAATGATAATAATGATAATAAAAGTAATAATGATAATAATGATGATGATAATGCTAATAATGATAATAAAAGTAATAACGATAATAAAAGTAATAATAATATTGATAATAATAAAAGCAACCGATAAATAAATCAAATAAAAATGAAATAATGAAAATACTACTGCTACAAATAATGTTAATAATGATAGAAATAATTGCAACTATAACCATAATAATGATGACAATATTTTTGGTAATGATAATGATAGTGCTAACAATAATAATGAAAATAATAACAGGTATAGGGAATATAATAAAAATGATAGCAAAGATAGTAAGAACAATGGTGATGTTTGTGATAATAATGTTTTTAATATGATAATAGTAATGATAACAATAATAAGGATTGTAAAAGTATATATAATAATAATAGCAATAATGATAATGATGTTAATGATGATAATGATAATAATAATGATAATGATGATAATAATAATAACATCAACAATAGTGTAATAATAATAATGATGATGGCAATGATAATAATTAAAATAATGATAATGACAATAATGATACTGATAATGATGATAATAACAATGATAATGATAATAATAACAATAGTAATAATAATGATAATAACAATGATAATAATAATAATGACAAATATGATGATAACGACATCAACAACAACAACAGCGATAGTAACAAAGACAATAATGGTAATAATAATACAAAAATTACAATAATGATGATAAAGATCGTAATAACAAGAACACAAACAACGATAATGATAATGATAACAGTACAGTACAAATGCCACTATTAGTACTACCACAACTAACAAAAACAACAATAGCGATGATAACAAAACAACACCAACAATAATAACAATAATATCAGTATTACCAAAACCTTCTGAATACGAGACGATGAGGCCAAAAAAAAAGGAAAAAAAGAAAAGCGTAAAAAATGTTGAAATGGAAAACTCGGCAATCCCCCGCCTCTTCGGTGAGTCGCAATACTCAATTTTCCACTTTCAACGAGCGAAATTGGTGAGTCGACTTGGAGCTTCCGTATTTTGACCAGACTTTCGCTTGACTAGCTAAGCCTGAGGCGATGCTGCTGCCATACACCGCTATCTATTCCACACCATCGGCAATAAAATTCAAAGTATGTCCCTGTTTTGCTCCCGTCCTCAGCGCCCGTTCGGAGGAAAGTGTAAATACCCTGATATGAGCTTTCTTCCTCCGAGGGATACGCGCGCACTGCGCTTCTGGACGTTTGGAGGTGTGCAGGATTCGTATACGCGATGTAAATGTAGACATATATGTT
>NC_091562.1:16423066-16425566 GCF_042767895.1 Penaeus vannamei
AAGGAAAAAAAATATATATATACTCTCTGAGGATCGACCCTTTTTCTCTTTTCTTTTTCGAAGGACGAGAATATTATTGACTTTAGGATTGCTGTAAATGATTTTCAATGGATTTAGATGGATCTTCACGAGGAAAGAGGTGGAGATAGAAGGAAGATGCGACGAAAAATGAACAAAAGAGTGTGGATAATGTAAAGGAAGTGATGCAACGAAGATAAGTGGAGAAAATTAGAAAATCGAGAATCCCAGCCATGGAAGGTTAAAGAATATGGAAGTAGAAGAAGAAGAGAGAAGAAGGTGAGAAGGGAGAGGAGTGTGAGGAGGGGAAGGAGGAGGAAGAGGAACGGGTGGGGGTAGGGGTGTGAGAAGGGGAAGGGAGCTGGCCAGCAGATAGCTCTGAGATTCAATAAAGGGGAGTGATATGGGACGAGCCGGAGCCGGTCGAGACGAATTGAAGAGATTGGCTAAGAATTGGATATTTATGTCAGGCACAGCTACGTGGCAAGACGGCGCACAGGAAGTTAATAGGGAACGATGGCTGGTGGGAGGGGCTAGGGGCAGGGGCAGGGGGGCAAGGGGGTGGGGAAGGGGTAGGGGCAAGGGAGTGTGGGGAGAGGAAGTGACAATTCAAAATCCGTGTCACAAATTCATATCCACTGGAGGAATCATTCGAATGTAGTTCCTTCTCTTTCCCCGTTCTCTCTCTCTCTCTCTCTCTCTCTCTCTCTCTCTCTCTCTCTCTCTCTCTCTCTCTCTCTCTCTCTCTCTCTCTCTCTCTCTCTCTCTCTCTCTCTCTCTCTGTCTATTTATCTTTCTCTATTCTTCATCCTCTCCTGTCTTACATGAATTTACTTACATATGCGCACAAAGGATTAAGCTTAAACGTACACAAACCATGAAATTAATTAATGAATATAGCCCAGAGATTATGAGTTACTGTATAAATACACGTGAACAAAACCCCTGACTAACAGACAGACAAAAAATAAAATATTTATGCAAAAAAATAGACAAAAAGAGAAAAAAAGTGAAAGACACACAGAGAGATACATAGAGTCCCCAGCAAATCAAATCAATTCAAAGAAGAAGAAGAAGAAGATGCAGAAGAAAGGACACGACGAAGCGAGAAGGAGAAAGATACATCGCTAGATGAAAAGGACGGCGGATTATGCAAATAGATGCAGGCTATACCACACCGCGGGAGACGTAAGTTTAAGATTCCGAAGCGGCGAGAAGGTCGAACCCCGCGCCCTCAGGAAAGTGGGGAAGGGGGAGGGGGGAGGGGTCAAGGAGAGGCTCTCGGAGGGGAAACAAAGTGGGAAGAAGGGGAGATGCGGGAGGTTGAGAAGGGGGGGGGGGCGGGGTCAAACAAGGAGGGAGGAGAAGGAGAGGGGATAGGGTGAGGTGAGAGGAGGAGAGGAGGGAGGAAGGAGACGGTCAGGGAGGGGAGGAAGAAGAAGGATGAGGGGAGACAGATGAGGGATGGAGAAAGAAGGGTCTACTGTACTCTGCATTTTTTTTTCTTTTTTTTATGTAGGAAAAAAGAGGGAAACAAAGGTGAGGGGAAAAGCATGGAAGGAGAGCCCTGCTACCTGGAACCTCGATGCCTTTATTTCCCATCAGCTGACGGGGAGGACACCGGAAACTTCATCACACCCGTCCGAATGGATACAATTATTATCATTATTATTGTTATCATTATCATTGTTATTGTTATCATCATTATCATTGTTATTGTTATTTTCATCGTCATTATTGATATTATCAATATAATCATTTCATCATTATCATTATTATATATGTATTTTAACATTACTCTTATTATCATTATTATCATCATCGATGCTATTATTATCATCTTTATTATTACCATTGTTATTATTATCATTATCAATATGATCTTTGTTGTTATCATCATCATCAGTACTGGCATTATCATTATCGTCATGATCATTATTGTAATAAGAATGATAATGGAAATGATAATGATTATTGTTATCATTATCATTATTAGTTGAACCATCATTAGTAATGATATTACCATTATTGTTATTATTGTTAATATCATGATTGTCATTATTATCATCATTACCATCATTGTCATTATTACCGTTATCATCATTAATGATATTATAGATATAGTCATTATCATTATCACCATAATTGTTATTTATATCATCATTATGATTTATTTCATTATCATTATATATTTTGTCATTATTTCTATGATCTTTATAATTTCCATTATTATATTTTTTACCATTGTTTTTCAACTCTATCCCATGGAATTTGTTAGTTTTACTCTTTCACCTCTTCTTTCTCTCTGTCTCTGTCTCTGTCTGTCTGTCTCTTTCTCTCTCTCTCTTTCTCTCTCTCTCTCTCTCTCTCTCTCTCTCTCTCTCTCTCTCTCTCTCTCTCTCTCTCTCTCTCTCTCTCTCTCTCTCTCTCTCTCTCTCTCTCTCTCTCTCTCTATATATATATATATATATATATATATATA
>NC_091562.1:16460566-16465566 GCF_042767895.1 Penaeus vannamei
CCTACAAACCCACCATAAAAGCACTCACCGCCCTTTCAAACCCCAATAAAAGCACCCACCGCCCTTGCATTCCCACCATAAAACTACCCACCACCCTTACAAACCCACTATAAAACCACCCACCGCCCTTACAAACCCACCATAAAACTACCCACCACCCTTACAAACCCACCATAAAACCACCCACCGCCCTTGCAAACCCACCATAAAACCACCTACCGCCCTTACAAACCCACCATAAAACCACCCACCGCCCTTACAAACCCACCATAAAAGCGCCCACCGCCCTTACAAACCCACCTTAAAACCACCCACCGCCCTTACAAACCCACCATAAAAGCGCCCACCGCCCTTAAAAACCCACCATAAAACCACCCACCGCCCTTTCAAACCCACCATAAAACCACCCACCGTCCTTACAAACCCACCATAAAACCACCCACCGCCCTTTCAAACCCACCTTAAAACCACCCACCGCCCTTACAAACCTACCATAAAACCACCCACCGCCCTTACAAACCCACTATAGAACCACCCACCGCCCTTACAAACCCACCATAAAACCACCCACCGCCCTTACAAACCCACCATAAAACCACCCACCGCCCTTTCAAACCCACCTTAAAACCACCCACCGCCCTTACAAACCCACCATAAAACCACCCACCGCCCTTACAAACCCACCATAAAACCACCCACCGCCCTTTCAAACCCACCTTAAAACCACCCACCGCCCTTACAAACCCACCATAAAAGCACCCACCGCCCTTACAAACCCACCTTAAAACCACCCACCGCCCTTTCAAACCCACCATAAAACCACCCACCGCCCTTTCAAACCCACCATAAAACCACCCACCGCCCTTTCAAACCCACCTTAAAACCACCCACCGCCCTTACAAACCCACCATAAAACAACCCACCGCCCTTACAAACCCACCATAAAAGCACCCACCGCCCTTACAAACCCACCATAAAACCACCCACCGCCCTTTCAAACCCACCATAATACCACCCACCGTCCCTACAAACCCACTATAAAACCACCCACCGCCCTTTCAAACCCACCATAAAACCACCCACCGCCCCTACAAACCCACCATAAAACCACCCATCGCCCTTTCAAACCCACCATAAAACCACCCAGCGCCCCTACAAACCCACCATAAAACCACCCACCGCCCTTTCAAACCCACCATAAAACCACCCACCGCGCCTACAAAGCCACCATAAAACCAGCCACCGCCGCTACAAACCCACCATAAAACAACCCACCGCCCTTACAAACCCACCATAAAACCACCCACCGCCCTTTCAAACCCACCATAAAACCACCCACCGCCCTTACAAACCCACCATAAAACCACCCACCGCCCTTACAAACCCACCATAAAACCACCCACCGCCCTTACAAACCCACCTTAAAACCACCCACCGCCCTTACAAACCCACCATAAAACAACCCACCGCCCTTACAAACCCACCATAAAACAACCCACCGCCCTTACAAACCCACCTTAAAACCACCCACCGCCCTTACAAACTCAACATAAAACCACCCACCGCCCTTACAAACCCACCATAAAACCACCCACCGCCCTTACAAACTCAACATAAAACCACCCATCGCCCTTACAAACCCACCTTAAAACCACCCACCGCCCTTACAAACCCACCTTAAAACCACCCACCGCCCTTTCAAACCCCAATAAAACCACCCACCGCCCCTACAAACCCACTATAAAACCACCCACCGCCCCTACAAACCCACCATAAAACCACCCACCGCCCTTACAAACCCACCATAAAACCACCCACCGCCCTTACAAACCCACCATAAAACCACCCACCGCCCTTACAAACCCACCATAAAACCACCCACCGCCCTTACAAACCCACCATAAACCCACCCACCGCCCATACACACCCACCATAAAACTACCCATCGCCGTTACAAACCCAGCATGAAAGCACCCACCGACCTTACAAACCCACCATAAAGCCACCCACGGTCCTTACAAACCCACCATAAAACCACCCACCGCCCTCACAAACCCACCATAAACCCAGCCACCGCCCTTACAAACCCACCATAAAAGCACCCACCGTCCTTTAGAAAGCCACCATAAAACCGCTCACTGCGCTTAGAAAACCACCATAAAACCGCCCAGCGCCCTTGCAAACCCAGCATAAAACCACGCACCGGCGTTACAAACCCACCATAAAACCACCCACCGTCCTTTAGAAACCCACCATAAAACCACTCACTGCCCTTAGAAAACCCACCATAAAACCACCCACCGCCCTTACAAACCCACCATAAAACCGCCCACCGCCCTTACAAACCCACCATAAAACCGCCCACCGCCCTTACAAACCCACCATAAAACCACCCACCGCCCTTACAAACCCACCATAAAACCACCCACCGTCCTTTAGAAACCCACCATAAAACCACTCACTGCCCTTAGAAAACCACCTTAAAACCACCCACCGCCCTTACAAACCCACTATAAAACCACTCACTGCCCTTACAAACCCACTATAAAACCACCCACGGCCCTTACAAACTCAACATAAAACCAACCAGGGCCCTTACAAACCCACCTTAAAACCACCCACCGCCCTTACAAACCCACCTTAAAACCACTCACCGCCCTTAAAAACCCACCATAAAAGCACCCACCGCCCATACAAACCCACCATAAAACCACCCACCGTCCTTACAAACCCACCATAAAACCGCCCACCGCCCTTACAAACCCACCATAAAACCGCCCACCGCCCTTACAAACCCACCATAAAACCACCCACCGCCCTTACAAACCCACCATAAAACCACCCACCGTCCTTTAGAAACCCACCATAAAACCACTCACTGCCCTTAGAAACCCACCTTAAAACCACCCACCGTCCTTACAAACCCACCATAAAACCACCCACCGCCCTTAGAAAACCCACCATAAAACCACCCACCGCCCTTTCAACCCCACCACAAAACCACCCACCGCCCTTAGAAAACCCACCATAAAACCACCCACCGCCCTTACAAACCCACTATAAAACCACCCACCGCCCTTACAAACCCACTATAAAACCACCCACCGCCCTTACAAACTCAACATAAAACCACCCACCGCCCTTACAAACCCACCTTAAAACCACCCACCGCCCTTGCAAACCCACCTTAAAACCACCCACCGCCCTTACAAACCCACCATAAAACCACCCACCGCCCATACAAACCCACCATAAAACCACCCACCGTCCTTACAAACCCACCATAAAACCGCCCACCGCCCTTACAAACCCACCTTAAAACCACTCACCGCCCTTAAAAACCCACCATAAAAGCACCCACCGCCCCTACAAACCCACCATAATACCACCCACCGCCCTTACAAACCCACCATAAAACCACCCACCGCCCCTACAAACCCACCATAAAACCACCCACCGCCCCTACAAACCCACCATAATACCACCCACCGCCCTTACAAACCCACCATAAAACCACCCACCGCCCCTACAAACACACCATAAAACCACCCACCGCCCCTACAAACCCACCATAAAACCACACACCGTCCTTACAAACCCACCATAAAACCACCCACCGTCCTTTAGAAACCCACCATAAAACCACTCACTGCCCTTAGAAAACCACCTTAAAACCACCCACCGTCCTTACAAACCCACCTTAAAACCACCCACCGCCCTTACAAACCCACCTTAAAACCACCCACCGCCCTTACAAACCCACCATAAAACCACCCATTGCCCTTAGAAACCCACCTTAAAACCACCCACCGGCCTTAGAAAACCCACCATAAAACCACCCACCGGCCTTAGAAAACCCACCATAAAACCACCCACCGCCCTTACAAACCCACCTTAAAACCACCCACCGCCCTTACAAACCCACTATAAAACCACCCATTGCCCTTAGAAACCCACCTTAAAACCACACACCGGCCTTAGAAAACCCACCATAAAACCACCCACCTTTAAACCCATCATGAAAGCATCCACCGCCGCTACAAACCCACCCACCGCCCTTACATACCCACAATAAAACCCACCCACCGCCCTTACAAACCCACCATAAAACCACCCACCGCCCTTTCAAACCCACCATAAAACCACCCACCGCCCTTACAAACCCACCCACCGCCCTTACAGACCCGCCATAAATGCACCCACCGCCCTTACAAACCCACCATAAAACCCACCCATCGCCCTTATAAACCCACCACAAAACCACCCACCGCCCTTACAAACCCACCCACCGCCCTTAGAAAACCCACCATAAAACCACCCACCGCCCTTTCAACCCCACCACAAAACCACCCACCGCCCTTAGAAAACCCCGCCGAGCCGCCATAAAAGGCCCCCACAGGCGCCCCAACACGACAGCGGCGGCGGCGGCGGCGGAGGGCGGTTGGGGAGGAAGCTGGGACCCGAGTTCGTTCCCAATCAGGAGGAAATCAATTTGCTGATGGAGTCCCAGGGAAGGCGCAGCCCAGTCTGAGAGCCACCGACAGGGGTTTTTCCCCTTCTTTTATTATCATTATTGTTGTTGTTCATGTTGTTTTTGGCGTTGTTATTGTTATCGTCATTGTTGTTATTACTGTTATAATGATGATAATAGTAATTATTATTTTATATCATTATTAGTATTGTTATTGTTCATTATCATTGTCATAACTATCATCTTTAATGTCATTATCTTTATTATTGTTTTATAGCTATCATTATCATTATCATTATTGTATTACTGCCATTACAATAGATTTTCGGAAGTATCATAATGATAATCACCATAGTTATTACTATTATATAGACCATTATTTCCCCAATAATAATAGCAGTAATAGTGATTATAATAATTATATTCATAACGATAATTACACTATAAGTCTAAGAATATGATTCCATTAATTTGAAACAGCCTTTGATTTGAAATACATGCGAAAGGGTGCACAACCGAAGAGATGGCA
>NC_091562.1:16520566-16525802 GCF_042767895.1 Penaeus vannamei
CGCCGTAAGCAGATCAGATCTTACCTGTGTGAGAGCGAAATGGTATCGTGGTAGCAAGGCCGCAAAGACTCCTCAATAAGGATCAACCTGAGGGATCTCGCGATGGCAATAATAGCAGCTGTCAGGTCTCACATAGTGACAAAGTATGGGTTTCCTCCTTTGATTTCGGCCTCTTTCTTTCTTTCTTTTCTTTCTCTCTCTTTTTTTATTCTCTCTTTCTCCCTTGTCTGAGACATTTTTCGCTCTTTATCTTTTTCTCCCTTTCTTTCTCTCCTCTCTCCTCTCTATCGGAGACATTTTTCCTCGTTTTATCTTTCTCGTTTTTTTTCTCCTCTCCCCTCGATCTGCCCCCCCCCCTCTCTCTCTCTCTCTCTCTCTCTCTCTCTCTCTCTCTCTCTCTCTCTCTCTCTCTCTCTCTCTCTCTCTCTCTCTCTCTCTCTCTCTCTCTCTCTCTCTCTCTCTCTCTCTCTCTCTCTCCCTCCCTCCCTCCCTCCCTCTCCATCTCTCCAGTGTGTGTGTGTGTTATATACTGAACACACACACACACACACATACATATATACACACATATATGAACATAGACATGAAAAAGGATAGAGAGACAGGTATATATATATATATATATATATATATATATATATATATATATATATATATATATATATATATATATATATATATATAATATGTATATATACAAACATATATATATGTATATATATCAATATCTATCTATCTAATACTATGTATCTATATATGTATATATCTACACACACACACATATATGTATATATACATAAGCACACACATATATCTACACACACACGAGGAAAGACAGAGAGACAGGGATATATGTATATATATATATATATATATATATATATATATATATATATATAATATACACAGATATATATATATATATATATATACATACATATATATATATATATATATATATATATATATATATATATATATATATATATATATATATATATATATATATATATATATATATATATATATATATATATGATATAAACACACATACACACAAAATATATATATATATATATATATATATATATATATATATATATATATATATATATATATATATATATTTCTGTTTCTCTCTCTCTCTCTCTCTCTCTCTCTCTCTCTCTCTCTCTCTCTCTATATATATATATATATATATATATATATATATATATATATATATATATATATATATATATATATATATATATATATATATATATATATATATATATATATATATATATATATATGTACAGAGAGAGAGAGAAAGAGAAGCATACACAGACATGGGGAAACAGGCATGGTGCGAAAGTACCAAGGGATAGAGGAAACAAGATACACATTAAACGGTACAAAAACCTGCAGCACCTTTTAATACTCATACTCTGAAGAAACAAAGAAGCACAGAAAAGAACAGGAGATGAGTAATAGATGATTTTTACCTCCCGAGAAAACTGCTAATGACTTATTGGCTCCGTAACTATCCATTAGTGACGCAATTAGCAGGAGTGGAAAGAGCGTTGCCGACTATTATTTTCGGATTTTTTCCCCTTCCCCTCTTTCTGATGTCTATTCTCTGCTTCCCTTCGTTGTATCAGCTGATTATCCAAAGTCAAACGGACATTAATTAAACTATATAACATCAATAATAATACCGATGGTAATGAGAAGGAGAAGCTGATTCAGATGGTGTTGGCATTATCATCATCATATTTATCACCATCATCATCATCATCATCATTAGCTGCATCGATAATCGTAACAGTTTATATAACATCGTGTTAATAATGTCAAATTTGGTATCAACATCATTAGTACTAATTCTTCTAGTAGCTTCAGAAGTAGACGACACGATAATGAAATCTGAACAGTGCGATAGGATAATAATGTATCGGTTTCACGTCGTAACTTCACCCGTAAGGGATGGAGCGGCGAATATTCTCGAGGGCTTTTCCTTGGCCGGCGGAGACTGCTACCCTGTGAGAAGCCTTTCCTAACACGGACCGTCCGTAGCCTGGAATCGAACCCGTGTGTTTAGAGGTCCTCATGTGTCCAGCCGAGCGCGTTACCAGAGTATTACGGCTGCCTCTTGTGATAGTTATCATAATGTTAGTAATGATAATCAGGATGAACTCGAAGGAAATATTGTAGATGAAAAAGAATGGTGGTGATGGTGATTATATTGATGAGTTCATAATATCGTTCGCGATGACGATGGCAATGATTTGCTGCTGCTGCTGAAGATGATGATAATAAGAGCAATGATAATCATTAATGCTGATAAGGAGGGTGATGACAAATTGATAATAACAATAGCAATGTTACTGATAATGATGATTATAATGATACTAATAATAAAACTTAGTGATGGTAATAATGATGATAGTAGTAATGATAGTATTGAAAATGATAATGATCATAATGATCATAATGACAAAGGTAGCAATAATAGGAATGGCAACAACAATGATGATGGTGCGGAAACCAATAATAACAATAAAAAAATGATACGAATGGTAGCAGTAAAGATAATAACAGTGATAATTAGGATAAGGATAAGAACAATAATAATGATAAAAAAACGATAAAAATAACCATCATAGTAACCACAATAACGAAAATGATATTGATGATATTGACAATGATAACAGGGTAGTAATGATAATGATAATAACAATCACAATAATAATGATCATAATAATAGTAATAGAAATTATGATAACAATAAAAGAAATTATGATAATAATAAAAGAAATAATCATAATATAAATAATAACAATAATAATGATAATGAAAATGATAGTAAATGTTACATACAACAATAATCATATTGCTAATAATGGTAATGGTAATCATTACTATACTATACAGAACAATAATAATGAAAATTATAATAACAATAATGATAGCCATAGTAATGATAATAACAATAAGGATAATGAAAATAGTAATAATATCAATTAAGTATGATGATAATGATAATAATGATAAAGATAATAATGATAGTGCTGACGATAGTAATCATAAGAACAACAACAATAATAATAATGGCAAGTATAGTAACAATAGCGATAATGATAAGAATTATAGTAGGTATAATGATAATGATAATAATATTAATAGTACCAAGAACAACAACAACAACAACAGTAATAGTAATAAGGATAATACTTTTGATGAAGATAATAACAGCAACAAGAACAGTAACAGCAGTAAAAACAATGATAACGATGATAATGATCATAACAAAAGTAATATTCAACTTTTCCTACTGCTGCTATTACTATTATTGTATCTATTACTACTACTATTACCACTACTACTATTACAACTGCTACTACTCCTTCTACTACTATTATTACTATTACTGCTACTTCTGCTATTACTACTACTACTACTATTACTACTACTAATACTATTACTACTACTACTAATACTATTACTACTACTACTACCACTACCATTACTACTACTACTATTACTACTACTACTATTACTACTATTATTACTACTATTACTACTACTACTATTTCTACTATTACTACTACTACTGCTACTGTATCTAATGAAAACCATCAAGATTGTAATCGCTACAGATGATAAATACAAAAACCTCCTTATCTAATGGCGCAAATGATTTAGGAAATGAAGCCTAAACGCATTTCCCTTAACTTATGGAAATGACACTGATATGACTCTCACGATTGGTATCCTTTAGCGAAACACTAATCGCCTCTTTTATTGGAAAGTGTATTAAATAACAATATTTTCTGAAGTTAGTTTCTACCCATATCATTTTTCTATATTTCGTAATTTGCACGATAACGATATCATAAACTACAATATGAATAATAAAGTACAACCAACACTATTGATTTTGACTGTTCATTAACTTTTGGCTGAGCTGTCAGTTAAATTCGTTAGTTTACAGTGGTGCTTATGATACATCTTCGGGCACGCTGTAATTACTAAAGAAAATATTTTTCCCCTGTCAGACCTCCTGTTATGTTCCATTTATTATGTAAATATATATGAGAAGAAAAAAAAAACTCTCCCATACATATACAACAATTAAAATAAAACAGAAGACTGACTTCGATAACAGAAAAGATAAAACGGATGATAAAAGAAATACATTAATGAGTAGACGTTTTGGTAACTGAATAACTAAAATCGCTCTCTTCCTTAATTACCTTCGTTACGAGCAGCCCCTCCCGTACGTCATTAACAGGGATGATTAAAGACTTGTAATAATATCAATTCACAATTAAAAGGTAACTCAAGGTATAATACTTAATTTTCTCTCCACTGGGATGGATACCATTTTTGTTGCTGTTGTTTTTTGTGTGTTTTAAGGATTTGAGCGTTTATCGAGCGAGTGCTCAGAAATTCTTTTGACATTTATTAACTATTTTTTTCTTTGAAATACTTTTTCACTTTCTCTCTTCCCTACCCCACCCCACGTGTGTGTGTGTATACATATATATAAATACACACACACACACACACACACACACACACACACACACACACACACACACACACACACACACACACACACACACACACACACACACATATATATATATATATATATATATATATATATATATATATATATATACATATATACATACATACACACACACACACACACACACACACACACACACACACACACACACACACACACACACACACACACACACACACACACACACTTTCACACACACACACACTTACACACACACTTACACACACACACACACACGCACACAGATATATATATATATATATATATTTATATATATATATATATATATATATATATATATATACACACACACACACACACACACACACACACACACACACACACACACACACACACACACACACATTGGATATGAGGGGCGTTCATTAAAGATTTCCCCTGACACGCTTCTACTTATCCTTTTAGGCTGAAATTTCATATGAATAAAGATGCACAACTATATAGTTCACGTATTTATTGCCAGTCTTTAACTTGTAAGGTATTTTCTGTTATAGCGGTGAAGTCTGCTGTATGCAGGTTGCATTTAAAGAACATAAAGTGATTTGAGAAATCAGTGCCTCATTATCTTTGATACGTTTGCCCTTCAAAATAGACTTCTTGGATGGAAAGAGGTAAAAGTCAAATAGAGTAAGATCA
>NC_091562.1:16581302-16582674 GCF_042767895.1 Penaeus vannamei
GGAGGGAAGGTGAGGGAGTGACGGAGGATTGGAGGGAGGGAGAGGAAGTGATGGAGGATTGGAGGAAGAGCGAGGGAGTGATGGAGGATTGGAAGGAGGAAGAGAGGGAGTGATGGAGGATTGGAGGGAAGGAGAGGGAGTGATGGAGGATTGGAGGAAGGGAAAGGAAGTGATGGAGGATTGGAGGGAGGGAGATGAAGTAATGGAGGATTGGAGGGAGGGAGAGGGAGTGATGGAGGATTGGAGGGATGGAAAGTAGGAAGAAGTAGGGGCACGGGGTAATGGAGGTTTGGGAGGAGGGGAGAAAGAGGAAGAAGGAATTGAGTGATGGTGATGTGATTGCATTGACGTAGGGAAGGATAGAAAGAGAGACGAGGAAGAAGAAAAATTGAAGGGAGGACAGAAGGAAAGATGACGGAGAAAAGACGAAAGAGGGAAGAAGAAATGAAGAATAAAGAAAAGGTTAATGAAACAGAGAATCAAAGTGGACAAAGAAAGGAGTTAGTGAAAATGAAAAAAGAGGAAAGAAGAGGAGAGAAAAAGGAGAAGGAAGAAGAAAGTTGGAAGATAGAAAGAGGAAAAGAAAAACAAATAAAAATAATGAAAGAAATTCTCAATGGAAGAGAGAAAAATTTGTTAGGAAGAAAATAGATGAAGGAGTGTAAGAGAATGGTAAGCAAAAAGGGGAATAGAGGGAGGGAGGATAGAAATGATAAAAGGGAGAGGAAGAAAAAATGGAAGTAGGGAAGAAGGAAGATGAAAAGAAATTAATAGATATGCGGATTCGATATATAGAAAAGCAACAATCATTATATTTCCTATTTTTTTTAGTTAGTCATTTTTTTTCATTATTTCTCTGATTCCTTTATAAGACCGAGCGAGAAATTAGAGAACAGGGTTTTCTCTTCAGAAAATAATGTTAATAAAACAAACATATTAAACGTACTTTGCTTGCTCAACCATAACCATAACTTTAATCATTTGCTAAAGAGTTGGTGTTGCAAAATCTTCTGATAATTTCATAACTATTCTATTTTGAAACATATTTTCATTTGTTTATTTATTTATTCTTACTTCTTTGTTTTGTTTATGTTTCTCCTTTTCAGGTATTTCCCGTTTATGTTTTTTTCTCTCTCGCCTTTTTACTTTCTTTACAACATCAATTAAACTTCAGAATTATGTTTAATTTTGTAATATCTTCTTTTCACATTCTCTTTTCTGTTTTTTTTCTCTCTCTCTTTCTTTCTTTTCTCTCTTTTTTTAGTATTTCTTTTACGTTACTGGCTCGCATGTCCGTTTTCCTTTTGTACTTTGTATTTCTTTTTATATTTTATCTGTTATTTTAGCTATGTTGTCATTATCAATATCAATT
>NC_091562.1:16595674-16605674 GCF_042767895.1 Penaeus vannamei
TGATAATGATAATGATAATAATAATTATGTTAATGATAATAATAATGATAATATTGATAATAATAATAGCGACAAAAATAACGCTAATGATAATAATAGTAATAATAATAATGATAATGATAATAATAATAGAAATAATGACAATAACATTAGTTATAGCGATAATCATGAATAATGATGATAATAATGATAATAGTAATAGCAATTATAACAAGGATACTAGTAAGGATACCAACAGCATTAACAATAATGATAATGATGGTGATGATAATGAAAACAGCAATGATAATGATAATAACAATTATATCAACAATAACAATGAAAACAATGACAAAATGATAATAATAACAATAATTGGAGTTATAATGAAAAATACAATAATAATAATAATAATGACAAAAAAGGAAATAATGAAAATGATAAAATAATAACAAAACAAAAAATTGAGTTGAAAGTGAAAATAAAAATAATTGTTAAGAACAAAACTACGAATAAAAATGAGAAAAAATGCAAAAGAAAAAAAATGGTTAAAAATTAAAATGGAAACGAAAACGAATATGAAAAGAGAAAAAGGAAATAAGATAAAAATAGAAAATTAAGTACCAAAAATCCTAAAATCCTTAAAGTAATATATATATATATATATATATATATATATATATATATATATATATATATATATATATATATAAATATATATATATATATATATATATATATATATATATATATATATATATATATATATATATATATATCATACGCACACACACACACACACACACACACACACACACACACACACACACACACACACACACACACACACACACACACACATATATATAGCGTGTGTGAATGAGGATAATAATGTTATATATATGAATACACACACAATCGTGTGTATGTGTGTATATATTATATATGTATATTATATTTATATAAATATATATGTTTATACATATATGTCTATTTATTCATATGTCTATCTATTCATTTACAAACTTATCCACTTATTCATTTAGAAAGAAAAAGTCGAGGAGGGATGACGTAACCCTTTCGACCCGAGAGTGAAGGCGCCGAAGGACATTGGCTGCAAGGCCGAAGGATTCCCAAGCATCTCGTAGCTTTGCCTTTTAATGTTATCCATAGATTCTCGATTAGCAATAAGTCAGGGAAGTTGATTGACTAGTCAGGAATCCTCTATGTGCTATTATCAGTAAACAACTCTTTTAAAAGCTTTGCAGTAAAATGAGGCGTGCCGGCCTGCGAAAATCACGCTTCTGCTCGTCTAAAATTCGCGCTCTAAAAGGTCATTAACACTTCCGCGGCGGGTTGTGGATTCGATATCAATATGGGCACAATAATTTTTTTTGTTTCCTTTGTGGAAGGATCATTAATGCTGTGTTCGAACAAGTTGGACAAGATGTTTAGACCGTTCGGAACCTCGACTTTCTCGCTGGACTAGCTGTCCTCCTCGTCCATCTTGCCATCCTTCGCCGCTGGGCAAGTAGGACGATATGACGTCACAAAAATATTTGTACGCAAACAATGACAATTGCAGGCAACCGCAAGATATTAATATGTAATTTCATTGCCCTTTATTGGTGTTACCAAAAGATATTTTCGAGTTCCTCAGTTAGTCAAATATGCGCCAAAAATTGTGAATGTTTATTTTCGAGCTGGTTGCATTCTGGGCAGCGAAGACCTTGGAGGTTCTGAACGCGGCCTGCTGGTCCTGTCAAGTTGTCTGGACAAGCAAGACGAGGAGTTCCGAATGCACCATAACTCGGCGGTGCTCTGGTATCCAAAAATACCGACACCATTAAAGAAGGAAACTGCTCTGTAGTCTTTATATTTCCCCTTGGATAAACGGGGCCACCATTAGTTTCACCCAGATTTAGGGGCAGCTTGGATCCCTCGCTTGGAATGACAATTCCTCTGTCCATAACACTTTCCGAAGTACGCCAACTACCGAGTCTTTTAGTCTAAGAGATGAGACCACTTTATATTTTCGAGTGCATTTGGTTTGAAGGTATTTTATAGGCAGAAATATTTGGAAAATACAAATCTGGTAGTACATTTTCTCCCTGTGCAGCTGTTTTTCGAGATTTTCGGCTTCAAAACTGGAAAAAAAAGGAACGGAACTTTAAACGGCCGTATCTTCATACATACTTATCATAAAATGTTTGTGTTAAGACCCTGTACCCAAAGAATAAAGCAATATAAGCATGTAAATTAATGACGTCAACAGAGGTCAAAAGGTAACAGAAATGGACATTGGCTGTACCCCCCCCCTCAAGAAAAAAAATGGAAACAAGACCAAATTCAGATATTTGACTTTTATTCCTTAGAAAAAAAGATACTGCACACACCTGACCATAGTAAATTTGTTTAAAAGACTCTTCATTGTTACAAAACAAACTGGTTCATTGCATGACATTATAAAGTGATTATTAGCATCTATTGGACTAACTTTCTGAACAACAGGTATGTGTGTACATATATATATATGTGTGTGTGTGTGTGTGTGTGTGTGTGTGTGTATGTGTGTGTGTGTGTGTGTGTGTGTGTGTGTGTGTGTGTGTGTGTGTGTGTGTGTGTGTGTGTGTGTGTGTGTGTCGCGAGGAGCATTTCACTACCCAAAATGGCGTACAAGATTTCCGGGATTTCCGAAATCCCCCAAAATTTTACTTTGTCTTTCAAATGTCCAGACATTTGTCAGGGATTTCGAGGGATTTCCTACGGATTTCCATTTTTTTCAAAGGCGTCTATAAACCATTAAATCATAAATGTTTCAAAAACTAATATGTTATCAGTTGCTACCTTATAGGTTCCACATGAAATGCTCTACTTTACCATAAAAGGTGACTCTAGTTAAGGTTATCATAATCCTTCAAACAAGAAATTGTTCATTTTTTATTTTCGTCATAATCTCAGGGTTAACCAATTGAATATCCAGAACTAGTCACAATTGCTTGAAAATTTTGAGCATTTTAAAAGGAGCAATCCTGTTTCTGAAAAAAAAATGCGTGTATAGACTTGCAGGTACATTCATAACATCCTATGCTGTTATTTTATTTATAAAATCCCTTGCCAAAACCACACTTGAAGCCTTATTGCTTGACTCTTTTCTCAGGCATTCCCCAAAAAGGATTCCGTAGTATTGATAGGTACTAAATCTGTGTCCGCAACAGGCAAATCAAGTCTCTTGAAACTTGTCACACAGGGTCACAAAGCATATATCTGCATTGGCATAGCAGCGATTTCTGATGTATCCCGATTTTTTAAAAAGGTTTGAAAGTAAAGAGGGTATTTTAGACATTGTTATTGATTTAAACTGAGATTATTACAAAATAGTCTGTTTAACCACACATTTCTGATACAGATTTACAGTTCAGTACCTTAAGTTTCCTCGATGGGGTATAGATTTTTTTTTTTTTTTTTTGCATGGGTGGTCGAAATCGTCTAGAGTCTGGCACAAATCATTAATATTATTGCTCAATCAACTGTATATATGTTTATGATATTTTGCGTTTAATTGTGCATCTGATCGAGGTTGTGTTTATTAATCGAACTCCATGGCAACCAGGGAAAAGCTCCTGCGCAGCAGTCTCAACTGCTCTGGTGTCGAAGTTTAAGGAACATTTCTTTTACCAGTTTTTAAGATATCATTGGTACCATTCTCAAGATTTTGTAAAAGCTTAATTTGAATGGAATATTTACGAATTTTAGGATTCTTTGAATTTCCTGGAGATTTCCGGCTTTCCAAAGAATTCTGTGTGGATTTCCGAAGAATTTCTAAAGGATTTCCGGATTTTTGCAGATTTCCAGGTAAGGTGTATGGGATTTCCTAAGTGAAATGTCCTTCATGTGTGCGTTTATGTGATATATATATATATATATATATATATATATATATATATATATATATATAATATTATTCATGTATGTGTGTGTGTGTGTGTGTGTGTGTGTGTGTGTGTGTGTGTGTGTGTGTGTGTGTGTGTGTGTGTGTGTGTGTACTGTATATGGAATAACTATGCACTCATAGTTTGTATATTCATATATGTACATATTCAATCAGTTGCATTATTTTCACTCCAATAATTGAGGTGACGATCACACATAAAGCGCTAATGCGTACGGCAAACACGAAAATGCTTTTGCAACTGGGAACATTTTCGTAAATATTAAAAGAAAAAAATATAAAAAAGAAAAAATCTTCATTGTTCAGCAATTATAACTTTTGACAGGTGAACGATGCCAGGAGTTGGGAAATGCAACTGATGCATTTTATCATTAATTGATCACGAAAACTCGAAAGTTTGATAATGATTTCGCATAATTAACAGGATATCATCTGTGATTAGTGGGCTAAAAGAGTGAAAAACAGGACGAAAAATGGTCCCATGTCTAGGGTTTCCCTTTTATGTAATGTGCTTTATAACATAATTATGAATGCCTTTTCAATTATATGAATGCCATTTTTATCATATTTAATATTATCATACAATTGTAATTACCATAGTTGTAATCATCAGTCTTATTATTTTCTTTGACATTACAATGAGTATTAGAATCATTATCATTATTGTTATTGTTATTCCTCTTGTTATTCTTATTATTATCCTTGCTATTGTTATTGTCATTATCATTATTACTTTATTATTATTATTGCTATCATTAATATTATTATTATTATTGCTCTCATCATTATTATTATCGTTACTATTATCATTAATATCATTATTACTACTTTTCTATTAACATTATCATCTTTGTTATCACCACCATAATCATTATTAATGTCACCATTATTATTATAATCATCACTATCATATATCCTTATCATCATTATTGTTTGTAGATGTAGCAGTGGTGGTAATATCGTTGTCATCATTAACATTATCATCATTAACCAGATTTTATCATAAATGTTATTGCTGTTATTATTAGTGTTGCTGTTATCATTATCATTAGTAGTAGTTATTAGTAGTAGTATTATTGTTAATAGTAGTAGTATCATTATTTTCCTTATTATCATTATTGTTGTTTTTAGCGTTATTACTCATAACTATCGTTATACCATTATTGTCATTGTCATTCTATCATCATTACCATCACCATTATTATAATTATCAGTCTCACTATCACTATTATTATATCTAATAGTATCATTATCATAACCTTTATTGTATCTATTAGTATCATCATTGATATTATTATTGACATTATTTTGATTACCATTCTCATCATAATCATTATAATTTTCATTGTTATTATCATTAATATGATAATAATAATAATTTTTATTTCTATCATTATTATTACTATTGTTATATTATTATTATCATAAATATTATTACTATCCCTATCATAACTATCATTATTATCGTTATTGCTGTTGTTGTCATTGTATCACCATTATCATGATCATGAATATAATCATAATATCTATTACTATCATTATTATTGATATTACCATTGACATTACCATTAC
The DNA here is from genome assembly GCF_042767895.1 of Penaeus vannamei. NCBI lineage: Eukaryota > Metazoa > Arthropoda > Malacostraca > Decapoda > Penaeidae > Penaeus > Penaeus vannamei. Next base: position 16,601,178 of record NC_091562.1, read on the forward strand.
CATCATTGCTATTATTATCATTATCTATATAATTGTTGTTACTAGTATTACTGTTATTATTATTACTATTGATATCAACATTATCATTATTATCATGATCATCATCATTATTTTTAGTATCTGTATTATTGATGTTATCCTGATTATCACTGATATTATTACTGCCATTGTAATTGCTATCACTGTGATTATCATCATTGTTTTTGTTATTACTATTGTCATTGTTGTTAACATCAGGTTATGGATATCATCATTTGTATTTCTATTATTATTATAATTGTTATTATTATTAATCTTATTTTCATTATTGTTATTGTTTTTATTATTATTGTTATCAATATCATCATCATTGCTATTGTTATTGTTATCAATATGATCATTGTTATAGCTATTATCATTATTATTATTGTCATTACTCATATTACTGTTAATGTTATTATTATTATCATTAATATAATTATTTTTATGATCATTATTATCATTATCATTATTGTAAAAAAAATATCACTTTTATCATTATTATTATGGCTATCATTTTGATCAGTATATTTACTGCCATTACCATTTTGATTAGTATTGTCATAACCGTTATTGTAATTATTATCCTCATTATTACTATTACTATTGTTATCCTTGTCTTTATCATCACTGTTATTAACTATTATTAACTATTATTACCATTTTACTATGGTTGTCATTATCACCATAATATTAATTTTCATCGTTAATATCAATCTTATCACCATCATCATCGCCCTCCTCATCATCACTTCATTATCGTCGTCCTCATATTCACTATCATCCTTCTCTACCTCATGATCATCATATTCATCACCACGATCATCTTTGTAATCATAATCATTCTCATCACTTCATTCTCAATCATCATCATCATTCTCCTCCTTGTCATCATCATTATCATCTTTGTCCTTCTCCTCCTCTTCCCCCATATCATCATTATCACCATCCTTCTACTCCTCTCCCTCCATATCTTCGACACTATCATCATCATAATCATATGTGGTACGACAAACTTAAGCATTTCCACTGTATAGCCTTAACTCGTAACACTGAAATATAACCCTTTCGTTCTCCTCACTTAATAGAGATATTTCATTTTGATAAGGCCGATGTGTTTATTTGATAATGCTATCTAGTTTCCATTTAATTTTTTTGATAGTTTGCGGGTAAATCCCACAGGAAGTTACAGTTGTTTCTACTAGTACCTTGGCTTCCTACCAGTTTCCTGTGACTTCAATTTCAGTTATTGGGTAATCTAATGTTGCTGTTGTTTTCTTCTTGTATCAATTTTGTGTTCGGAGAATTATTTTTCTTAGGGTAGAATTTCACATCCCGATAGAGTTATGGTATACTGGTTCTTCTTTGACAAGTCACATCTATTGTTTAGCGTCACCTTTCATTTCATTTGATTTTTCTTTTTATACTTTACTCTTGGGGCTGTGGGTCCCTCTTGATTTGAAGTGGACCCTAAGTCCAGATTTTTTCTTGAGTATTAGATACTTACCGTCTTATTTTTGGGTTGTTTGACACCTCACAAACCTTTTATCATAATGTTCTTGTCTAGGTATCTCTATCTTTAATTCTATTTTTTTTCGTATGTTATACTCATAGTACAAGGCTGGTGACTGTTTCAATTTCCTTCCTCATTGAATTCACTCCACAGTATCAGTCTTAATTCAAGTAATAACCGTCCTGAAGACCCTCACTTTCGCCTACTCTAACTTACTTGTGGATTTACTCTTGTTCTCGTTTTCTGTATTTAGTACTTTCTTTCGATTTCAATAAAAGTTACAATTGCACGTTTGTCTAGATAAGCAATGCCTTTGTTATCCTTTGAGTTTTTCTTTCCTTCTTTAGAGAACCACTTAAAATGTTTATGATTGTATCCGTTGCTGTGCATCAGTACTGAACAACATTGTATCAAGGATACCCCTTGGAAAATGCTTATCTTAATAAGTTTTTTTTTTCGTGTGATAAGTACACCATTGTAGTCTATTTTCCCATTGACTATTTCTTAAAATCAATATAGGGTCAGTGTTATGATAACTTGGTTGCATGGCCTGTCTGTTGTCTATCTAGCCTATGCTTAGGGTCTTCTCTCGTTTTGCTGTTTTTAACTCTTGTCCTGTATAGTAGCAGTTGGAGTATGTAATCCTATTTTCACACCTTTTTGCTCCATTGACAGTATGTTACTTCCTCTTTTGAGTTTATCGCTATGTATTGATAATGGTGTCATTTTGCATTTCTTTGGATTTTTAGTTTTTTGCAACTCCTATCTAATCAGGTGTTCCCTCTGGCTGCTGCGTGATTTCCAGTTCTACCAATCTTTTATTCGGTCATCCCCTTATCAATGTTCTTGTTCGTCTGAAATGTGAGATTAACATTAAAGTTTTTTATCGTTTTATCATTATTATTTGTGCTGGTTTTTAGTTCTACGTCGAAGCGTTTTATTTTATGTTTGCTGTTTTGCTTATTTTACTCACCTCGTAATCGTTGGAATTTTACGTTTTATTTTTTTCTCTTTATTTGTTATACTTTGGTGAGTCTTACTTTTTTCGCTTCCTTTTCATATTTTGCCTCTTTGTCTTCGTTTTCGTCTTTGGCACATTTGTCTTTTGTCATCTTCGTTTTAGTTTTATTAGTCGTCTTCTTCCTCTTCCCCTTCTTACATAAAATATTTCCTTAACTGTATCCCTGCTCTGTTATGCCTAATTTTGATATACTGAGGCTCTGGTGTTTACTGATTATTCGAAAGTATAAAATGCTGATTGTAGTGCCTAATTGGTATTTCTAATCATTCGAAGTTCAGGCCGATTTTTTTCTGCTATTCTATTAATCGCTTTTCTCGATGCAATTTTTAAAATCAGAATAAGTAACATCAAAACGAGAGTTTCGATTATTTTAATCACTATCATCATTATTGGTATTATCATCGCCATTATTAGTATTGTCACCATAATTTCTACGATCATTATTATCATTGTTCTTACTAATATCCTCTTCCTTATTTTTAATATTATTATTATCAATATTTTTTTTATTATTATTATCATTACCATTGTTATTTCTGTTGTTGATGATATTACTCTCATTACTCTTATTACTATTATTACTCTTATTACTATCATTACCATTAATGTTATCATTGTCATTATCATTATTAGTAGTAGCAGTAGTAGTATTGTTGTTAATAGTATTTTTAATATCGTTATCGTTATTATTATCACCAATATTTTATTCTCCTTCTCATTATGTCTCTCTTCACCCAAGGAAAAAGTGACTTTCCCTCCACCCCTTCCCTTCCCGCTGCACCCGTGACCAGCCGGCTGCGAGTGAGCAGACTGCGCCTCGGCTGCCTCGCCAGCCTCCCCGGTTGCCCAAACACCTGAGCAGTACTCAAACAACCCACCAACCAGCAAGAAAATCGATTCAACTACACAAGCAATGCCTAGGCGGAGCTTCAAGAAAACAGAGAGAAAAAAAGGAAAAAATTAAAACGAAAACAGAATTAACTCGAGCCTAATCATCAGTGGATTGATGTACCAGAGGCCGGGAGCCTCCCCCCCACCCCCTGGCTCCAGCAGTGCTGACGGTCTTGATCAACATCCATGCAGTAACAGCAGACCAAGATGCTGAAGATGAAGGTTTCGTCACGGTCACACCAAGAAAATAGTAATATACAACGAGCACCAAAGCCCTTAAAAGGAGCTGATTGATCAGGCACAGTGTACCTCTACATATCAAGTTGTCATCCAGACACATATGAAGAGGGCATTGAAGAACACTTCGATATTTTTGAAAATGCTTCATGTATAAAAGTGCACGAAACAAAAATGTCTCATAAGTACTACACAGGTTTTATGGTAATTGTCAGAGGCTGAGAAATATAGCCTGAACTATTCCTTGACTCAGATACAGTCATAAGGAATGCCAGTGTGGTTTCACGTAAATAAGTCAAGTGCATTTATCAAAACTTCTAATTTCAATCTTATAAATGCGATGGATGACGTGAAAGAGGAGTCTATATATAGACGAGAATGAATAGTTAAAATTCTGAGCTGCAATAGCTAAGGCCATTAGCGGCACATACCGTGTGGGATTAAAGTTAAGAATATTTGAAACATTTAAAAATCTATCAATACAAGTCTAATAAATAAAACAGAATAATAGAAAATATATTTCATGAAAAGTCTAAGCATAAAATAATTGCAGAAATATAATACACAGATTTTGTTTTAGATATTAGTCTCCCTCAGGAAACTATGCTGTGCTGGCGCAGCGGTAACATGCTGGTCTAGCAATCTTGCGGACCTGCGTTCAATCTCACTGGGCCAGTGACGGGTAACCCCGGCCATTCCTTGCACACAGGGGGAGATTTGGGCAAAATAAAACAGACAGTATGTCACAGCAAAGAATATCCATTGTAACAAATGAAATTAAAACTAAATCTTTAAATCTTTAAAAATCTTCTCTCTC
>NC_091562.1:16618174-16625674 GCF_042767895.1 Penaeus vannamei
CGTTATCATTACCATGAATACTGTTATTACTGTTATCATTATTATCATTATTGTTCTTATTATTATTGTTATTATCATCATCATCAACATCGTTATCATCATCATTATTGTTATTGTTATTAGTATAATTATTGCTATTATCATTATTATAATAAAGATCAATATCGTTACTGATAGTATTATTGCTGTCATTTTCACAATTGTTATTATCATTATTATTGTTTTTTTATCATCATCCTTATTTTTCAATTATTATTGATATCATAATCACTATCATCATTATTAATGTTGGTATTATTATTTTTGTTTTAATTATTATTATCATTACTATTATTCTTGTTATTATTTCTCTTATAGCTATTATTCATATTGATATTATCTTTTATTGTTATTATTTTTTATATATTCATTATTAATAATATTATAATAATAATACTATTTTTATTACCATTGTTATTATTACTATCGTTATTATAATTATTACTTTTATTACTATTGTTATCATCAGTCTTACTGTCATTTCAATCATTCATTTCATTTTATATGATTATCATCATTGTTGTTATCATCATCATCATTATTAGCATCATCATCATATTTGCTATGGTTATTTTTGTTATTATCATTATCATTATTATTATCATAAACATCATTACTATCAATATTAGCGTTATTCTTACTAGTATTATCATGATTATTATCCTTATCATCATTATTGTTGTAAATATTACTATTATCATTATTACTGACAATATTATCATCATTATGATTATTGTTATTGTTATTATCATTATCATTATCATTATCATAATCATCATTATTATCAATATTAACATTATTCTTAATATTATTATCATTATTATTATAATTATCATCATTATTGTTGTTAACATTATTATTATCATTATTATTGTTATTATTATTATTATTATTATCATTATTACTATTATTATTATTATTATTAATATTATTATTATTATCCTTGTTATTATTATTGTTATTATTATTATTATCATTACCATTGATATTATTATTATCATTATTATTATTATCATTAGTATTATTATCCTTGTTATTATTATTATTATTATTATTATTATTATTATTATTATTATTATTATTATTATTATCCTCATTATTAACATTATCCTTTTTAGCATTATATTATAACTGTTGTTATTGATTATTATTGTTATTATCAATGATGTTATCATTATTATTATTATTGCCTTTACCATTAGTATTGTTATCATTATCATTACCATTGTTATGTTTATTATTATTATTTCTAACATTACTATCATTATTATTGTCATATTTGACATTGTTATCATTATTACTGTCATAATTAACATTGTTATCATTACTATTGTCATATTTGACATTGTTATATATAATTATTATCATCATCATCATCATCATTATCATTATTGTTATTTTATTATCATCATTATTATCATTATCTTTTTCACTATTCACATTACTATTATCATTGCTATTAGTATTATAATTTTTTCATTATTGGTATTATTATCATTATTTTTATTATCGTTATCATTATAATCATCATTAATATTAATATCACCATTATTTTCATCATCACTATCAATATTTTTACTATTGTTATTATAATTATAGTTATTACTATAATTATTACCATCACTATCATCATCATGGTTTTTGTCCTTACTATAAGTAATTTGTTATCATTATCATAACTGTTATCGTTTCTATTACTATTATACTTATTTTTTTTATCTTATTGATAACATGACAACTTTATCATCATTATTGAGATTATCATTTTTATTGTTTTTATAATAATTATAATAATGATTTTTATGATCATCATGATAATTAATTTTACTATGTCTATTATAGTTATTATTACTATAATTAATATTTGTATTATTTTCATTATTAGCATTACCTTTATAATTGTCATCATTATTATCATTGTCATTATTACTAATAACAATATAATCATGTTTACTGTAATTGTTTTTATCAGTCTTACTATCATTTTGATTATTATTCTGATTTTTATGATTATTATCAGTGCTATTATTATCATCATCAAACTTATCATCATTGTCACCATACTTGTCATTATGATACTTGTCATTATCATTACTTTTATTATTATTTCTATTACTATTATTATTGTATTTTTATCATTATTATTAGTATTATTTTTATTTTCATTTTTGTTATTATTGATACTATTATTTCCATTATTATTGTTATTATTATTATAATTCTTATTCTCATTGCTATAATCATCATTGTTATTATTATCATTATTATCATTACCATTATGATTATCATTATTATCATTACCATTATGATTATCATTATTATCATTACCATTATGATTATCATTATTATCATTACCATTATGATTATCATTATTATCATTACCATTATGATTATCATTATTATCATTACCATTATGATTATCATTATTATCATTACCATTATGATTATCAATATTATTATCATATTATCATATTATTATCATATTATCATATTATCATATTATTATTATTATTATTATTGCCATTATTACTATCATTATCATTACATTGAATATTATCGTTATCATTATTCTTGTTATTATAATTACTAATGAAATTATCTTTCTTATTATTATCACTATTATAATTCTATATATGTTATCATTATCATTATTATTGTTAGCATTAATAGCATGATTATTATTCTAAATATTATCATTACTCACATTACCAATATTATCATGATTATTTTTATATTTTTTGTTATCATTATTTTCATTTTTATCATCAATATCATCATTATCATTAATACTATTATCATTATCATAATTTTTCTCATTATCACCATCATCATTATCCTTTTCACTATCTTAATTTTCCACCACTATTATCATCATTATTATTATAATTCTTATTATTACTTTTGTTGTTCTTATTATCATAAGATTACTACTGATAATGGTATCAGTGGCAATGGTATTAACCTTATTTTTATCACTAATATCATTATTATATTCATTGTTATCGTTATCGTTACTAGTATCATCATTGATGTTTTGTTGTCATTATTAACCTTATTTTTTTATTACTATTCTTATTATTTTCATAATTTGCAATATTATTGTCTCTACCATCATTACTCTTAGAAGTGGCTTAGCTCAGTGGTAGGGCGCTGGCTTTGCAGTCGCATGGTCCTGAGTTCGCGCCCGGCTGCCCCTCTCATGTCGACTCAGCTGTGAATGAGCACTGGTATGCTGACCCCTCTCATGTCGACTCAGCTGTGAATGAGCACTGGTATGCTGACCTCTCTCATGTCGACTCAGCTGTGAATGAGCACTGGTATGCTGACCTCTCTCATGTCGACTCAGCTGTGAATGAGCACTGGTATGCTGACCCCTCTTATGTCGACTCAGCTGTAGATGAGTACTGGTATGCTGACCCCTCTCATATCGACTCAGCTGTAGATGATTACTGGTATGCTGACCCCTCTCATGTCGACCCAGCTGTAGATGAGTACTGGTATGCTGAGCCCTCTCATGTCGACTCAGCTGTAGATGAGTACTGGTATGCTGACGTGAGCATGCTGGGGTCGAAGTCGGGGTGGATAGGAACAGGCTATCCTACCGCCTCATCCCGCGGCTTCTCTACGTGCATGTCACCTCCGTCCTCATGGATAAGGGACCAGCTTCGACTTTGCCTTTGATCATTACTCTTATCTTACATAATAACAAAAATATCAATTACAATGATAATCACAGTGATGATGATGATAATGATGAGAACAATAATAATCACGATAATAATAGAAATAACAATGATAAAAGTAAAAAGAATAATAATAATGATAGTAATAAAAATGGATTAAAATAATGACGTTAATGATTATAATAATAACAGAGAATATAATGATGATATACATACGATACTTGTAAAGATAAAAATAATAACGCAAATGATGAAAATTATATGATAATTGTTATAGAATTAATATTCATAATAATAACAACAATAGATACATAAATAATGGCGACTGATATTGATAACAGTAGTTTTATCAACATACATCATAACAATAGTAATGACAATTTTGATATTTCTAATTATGATTATGATAATTATAATGATAATGATAATAATGATGATGAAAATGATGATAATAAAAATCATTATAACAATAGATAATAACAATCATAATGATAATGGTTATAATGTGAACAAGAAAAATGGTAATGACTGATGATGATAATAACAATAATAATGATAGTAATAGTAATGATAGTAATAATAATGATAATGATAATAGTTAATAATAATGATAGTAATAATGATAATGATAATAATAATAATGACAATTACAACAAATCAGACAATACTATTAGTAATAAGGATAATGATAACAGTATAAGTGATAACAATGAGGATAATGAAATTAATTAAAACATAAACACCATAATAAGAAAACAATAATAATGATGAAGTTATAATACCAATAAATACTGGTATTATAATTATTGGATTAATAATATAAATGCTAATAATAATGATGATGATGACAATTATTATTATTGATATCATTATCATAACTACTTACTATTGGTAGTATTATCATTATTATTACTACTTTCATTTTTATTATTATTATTATGATTGTGATGATAACAGTAGTAGTTGTAGTAGCAGTTACAGTAGTAATAGTAGTAGTAATAGTAATGATCATGATAATGATAACATTGATAATGATAACGATGGTAGCAATAATGATAATGATAATGTTAATATTGATAATAGTAATATTAATGATAATAATAACAATGATAATGATAATAACAATAATTAGTAAAATGATAATACTAACAATGACGAAAACAACGACAATGATAAAAATAGTAGTGATACCAGTAATAATGAGAGTAGTAATAGCAATAACAACTATGATAGAATTAAAAACTATAACATAGCAATAGAAATAGTTGCTTTGATTGTAATGATAAACACTTTTATTGTTATTTTTATGATTGTTTCATGACTATCATTATTATTACTCTAATAATGATAATGATGATAATAATAATGGTAAAAATAATAACGATTATAACAAAACTACTGTTATTTCTACTTCTACTACTACTAGTAATAATAATTATGAAAACGATAATAATGATAAGAGTAAGAATGATGATAGCAATAATAAAAATGATAATGATAATAGTATTAATAATGATAGTAATAAAATGATAATAATAAAAACAACAATGATAGTAGTAGCAGTAGTAGTAATGATAATAATGATGATAATAATGATAATGATAAAGAAGATGATGTTGATGAAAATAGAAATGATAATAGTAATAGTAATAATTATTATCATAATAATAGTGATAATGATAATGATAATATTAATCGTAATGATGACGATAACTGTGATGGTGATAAAAGTAACAATGATAATGATAATAGTAATAAAAGGAAAAATAAACAGTGATTACGATAACAATTATTTTAAAAGTAATAGCAATGATAATGATGACAATAATAAAAATAATAATTGTACTACCAATAATGATAGTGATGATGATGATAATAATAATAATAATAATGATAATAATAACAATAATAATAATATTATTAATATTAATAATGATAATGATAATGATAATAATAAATAATAATAATAATAATAGTAATAATAATAATAATGGTAATGATAATAACAATAATAACAACATTAATAATAATGATAATAGTAAGAGTAATAACAATAATAATAAGAAAATGATAATAATAGTTGGTACAATAACGATAACTTTAGAAATAATGATAGCAATGATGATAATGATAAAAAGGAGAGGAAGAAAGAAAATAGGATAGTAATAATGATAATAGAAATCGCAATAAAGTAACAATAATAGCGATATAATGGCAGTGATTATATCACTACTAAAGATAATAATAGGAACATCAGCGATAAGAACAAGAACAATATCTACATAATGATGATAGATAGTAATGATTTTAATAACAATAATGCTAATAATGATAATGATTATAATAGTAATGATCACAATAATAATAATAATAATAATAATAATAATAATAATAGTAATAATAATGATAATAATAATAATGATAACAAAATTGATAATGATACCATCAATGAAAATAAACAACAACAAGAACAACGTCTACACAATAATGATGATAATGATGATAATGATAATGCTTGTAATAATACCAATGGCGAGTATGAAAACAATGGCGAGGGTAATGATAATGATATCAATAATAATGATAATGATATCTATGGCATTAATAGTAAAAACAATATAATGATGAAAATGAAGATATAATTAATAGTAATGCCAATGATAATGATAATATTAGTAATATTGATGATGATGATAATAATGAGGACGATAATGATAAATAGTGATGATGATAATAATAATGATAATAATAATAATGATAAATAGTAATGATAATGATAATGATAATAAGGATAATAATAATAATGATAATGATAATAATAATCATGATAATGATAATAATAATAATAATAATAATGATAATGATAATAATAATAATAATAATAATAATAATAATAATAATAATAATAATAATAATAATAATAGTAATAATAATAATAATGATAATAACATTAATAATGTTTACTTACCCTCCCCGGCTCCCCCCCCCGCCCCCCCGCCCCCCAGCAGCGCCTTCCCCCCACTCGCCCCAGCCGCTCGTCCAGCCCGAGAGCCGACGGATTCTCCCAGCCGGTGACAGCGCCGTAATCACCCTGACGATGACCGAAATCCGACGTGACGTTTGTCGGCGAAATGACACCTCCGGGGCCGCCTCGCCAATTACGCGCGCCCACCTGCCCGAGTCCGCGCTACACTGCCGGTAATGGGTACTCCCCCCCCTCTCCCTTCTCTTCCCTTCCCTTTTCTCCATTTCCTCCTCCCTTTGCCTTCTCTTTCCTTCGCTTTTCTCCCTTTCAGCTTCCCTCTCCCTTCTATTTCCTTCCCTTTTCTCCATTTCCTCCTCCCTTTACCTTCTCTTTCCATCACTTTTTCCCAATTCCTCTTCCCTTCCCTTTTCCCTCTTTCCTCTTCCCTCCCCTTCCCTTTTCTCCATTTCCTCCTCCCTTTACCTTCTCTTTCCTTCGCTTTTCTCCCTTTCCTCCCCCTTCTCTTCACTTTCCTTTTCTCCCTTTCCCCCTCCCTTTACCATCTCTTGCCTTCACTTTTCCCCCTTTCCTCCTCCTTATCCCTTCTATTCCCTTCCCTCTTCCCTCTTTCCTTCTCCCTCTCCCTTCTCTTCTCTTCCCTTTTCCCTCTGTCCTTCTCCCTCTCCCTTCTCTTCCCTTCCCTTTTCCCCTTTTCTCTTCCTTCTCCCTTCTCATCCCTTCCCTTTCCCCCCTTTCCCCCTCCATCTCCCTTCTCTTCCCTTTCCTTCTCCCTCTTCCTTCTCTTCCCTTTCC
>NC_091562.1:16683174-16690674 GCF_042767895.1 Penaeus vannamei
GTGTGTGTGTGTGTGTGTGTGTGAGAGAGAGAGAGAGAGAGAGAGAGAGAGAGAGAGAGAGAGAGAGAGAGAGAAAGAGAACATGAAATGAAAGAATGGTTACAAGAGATTCCAAAAGGTGTGGCTAATCTCACCACGAGGAGGTTGGTGTGGGGTTCGGGAGGGGGGAGGGCAGTGGGGGGCATGACTCGACGGAAGGGGGACAACAAAATTCCAGATGAGTAGGAGAGAAGGAGAAAAGAATGAGGGAGAAAAAGGAGGGACGAAAATTTGTAAATATTGACACGAAAGGAAATCCATCTTAAGGCGATTTGCGTCACAAGGGCGTCGGTAAACAGCCACCGCAGCGACGCGACAGAACCGGCCAAAATCACTGCAATTACCAGCAGGGACGAGGCGCCGCGGCCCAGGGGAGAGAGGGAAGGTGGCGGAGGCAGGGGAGGGAAGGAGGGATAAAAGAGAGGAGGAAAAGGGAGAGAGGGGAGGAAAGGGAGGGATAAAGGAGAGGAGGAAAAGGGAGAAAGGAGAGGAGAGTGAGGGATAAATGAAGGGAGGAAAAGGAAGAAAGGGGAGGAGAGGGAGGGGAAGGAAGGAGGGATAAAGGAAGGGAGGGGTGAGGGAAGGGAAGGAGGGATAAATGAAGGGAGGAAAAGGCAGAAAGGGGAGGAGAGGGAGGGGGGGATAAGGGAAAGGAGTGTAGGAAATAAGAAGTGGGGAAGGAGAGCAGGAGAGGGAAAGAGACATGGAAGAAGTGAGAAGGGAAAGATGGGAGAGAGAGAAAGGGGCAAGGAGGAGGAGGAAGGTAGAGAGGTGAGAGGCAAGAGAGGGAAAGAGCACGATGGGAAGGAGGGGGGGGGGGGAGACAGAAATTGGGTTTTAGCGTCACGTTGATATTGGGTCTGTGATGGCGCTGAGGCTGGCGAAGTGACGCGGATGAGGAAATAATGAAGGTAATCTTGATAAAGATTACCACCATTATATAAATCTGTAAGTGGTGTTAATGAGAGTAGTAGTAGTAGTAGTAATGGTTATGACAACAACAAAACTACAGTAACGATAATAATAATGGTATTAACGACAACAGCAATAACAAGAATAATAAGGATAGTAATAATACCAATGATAATGATAATGATAATGGTAATAATAATGATAATAATAATAATAACAACAATACTACTGATATCAACATATAATAATGATGATAATGATGATACAATTGAAAATGGCTATACTAAGGATGACTATAATGAAGATAATTGAAACATGATAGTAACCAATATCATTTTTATTATCATTATCATTATGATAATAATGCTAATTTATAATAATGATAATTAAAATATTCTTAATACTTTTAAGAGTCATTAACATTATCTTCTTAATAGTTGTTATTACTGATATTGTTATTATGATTACTATCATCGTTAATTTCATCATCATCATAATCATTGTCATATCACCATCAGTATTATTTTCCTTACTATCATTGCTATTATCATTATCATAATTAGGATTGCTGTTGCTATCAAGAGCAGGACTCTTGGAAATTCTATTACAAAAAAAATAATAAATAAAATACGAGGCATACCTCACTCCCTCTTTCAACCTCCTCCTCCCCTTCCCTTTCGCAACCCCTCTCCCTTTTCCTTTCCCTCTCTCTTTCCTTGTGCCTTTTCCTTCCCCTCTAGACTAACCCTTCTCGCTCCCAAATCTTCCTTCAATTCACTCCTCTCCCACTTAGTCCCTACATCTACCCCTTCCCACTTCCTCCTCTAACTCCACCCCTTCCTTCCCACCTTTATGCACCTCCCTTTATCTCTGCGTCCTCTTTCCCTTCCCCCTCTTCCTCTTGAAGTACCCCCTTTTCCCGTTCCCCATCTCCCTTTTCTCTTTACGCCCTCTTCCCCTCCCTTTCCCCCTCTCCCCTTCCTTTCCCCTTTCTCTTCTACCTCCCTTCTAAACCTCCTCCCTCGGATAGTCGTATAAATAAAAGTGCATAAACTGGACGTCTGACTTCTTCAATGCAGTATATTTGCTTTCGTTGATAACATTGATGATATAAATAATACAAATGACGATAATCATAATATCAATATAAAAAAATAACGATTATAATAATGAAAATATAAACAATAACGATTATGATAATGATAAATAATAGAAGTAATACAAAGTAGTAGTAGTATCAGTAGTAACAACAATAACGATGGTAACAATGTCAATAACATCAATAATAATCATGGTTATAGTGATAACCAAAATGATAATAATACTGATAACAAGTTTGAATAGGATACTCGTAAATTTGACCTTAGGTTTCAACAAGCTTTTCAGCCATGTCTCATTTCTTGGTACATAAGAAGGTTCTAGGAGAGAATGTTGCCGCGTCTCTCCGCGACACAGCGTCCATTTCGCTGGTGGATATAATGTCGCGGAGTCGGTACGTTGTCGAATTGCCATTCATGTCAGTACGTTGCGGTGCATTGTTACCAGACCAGATTAGGGAGGGTCTTAAAATGACGGCAAAAATAAGTTGACATGTCGAATATACAAAGTTGGTATTAGAATTTTAGAATTTGTTTCTCTAGGGATTAAGTGAAATGTTTTTGTGATGAGTACAACTTCATTTCGCAGCGGGGATCACCACTATTTTGCCGATTTGATCCAGATATTGTAAATCTACAAGGGCAAAAATATCTAGTTTTGAAATCAGTAATTTGATCCTCTTATACACAAGCTTCTGACATGAGAGATACCTGCTACCTTATGGAAGGAAGACCTTTCCGCATGATGTTGACATATGTAAGATCAGATAGTCCTGCCTGTTGCCGCACTCTCCCCAGCGTCCTCTTGACAAAGTATTCCCAGTGCTAGCAGGATGTCTGTGGACGGTGTGAACCCTGGCGTCACAGGTTCTGTCTTCCCATCGCCAAATAACTGTCGTGATGTTGTCTCTCCTTCATAAAGAGATGCTGGCCCAGTCCCACAATATTATAATGTGGCAGGTCACAAGGATGCTGACTGGAGAAGGCGGAGGAGGCTAATCGTCAGCCAATCCTCGTACGACGGGATCATCGAGGTTAGGGCATGCCGAACGACATACTACTCCTTGTATGTTCTGTAATATGACAAGAATTAAGACACAGCTGAAAGGAACACTGGACCATGAGGTCAGGTATTCGAGTGTGGAAACAGTAGCAGAGGTTAGAGCAATTACGGCAGCCATGAAGGAATGTGCTGCCTCAACAGCTGAGCCCCTCGCGCATATTGTAAACGCCTTCCTTTGATATGAAGATGATGAGATGGTGATCGCTGCAGACTCCAATCTGACATTTCTTGCCGAGTCTCGTCATTGGTTTGTTGAATTGAATTGTTGCCAGGAAAGAATGAAGAGATATATATTAAAATGTTACATGAGGTGTTACAACTTATTCCCCATGGGTTATCATGCAATCCATTGTCAGTAATGACAGATTTTGAGAAGGCATAGAAATTTTCGAATGCAAATGGTTGTTGGATACTATTTCCACTTGGGCAAGTCTGTTTGAGATGCATCCAGATCTTGACCTTGCAGCATGGTTTAGAGAACATGCTGCCGTGGCCGTCCGGGTCAGGAGGTTCCTGGCTCGAGCATTTGTTCCGCTGGACGACTTCTACCATTACATGAGAATACTGCTGGTGGACGAAATTTCCGAGGCTTCTGGAATTGGCAAATTATTTTCAAGAAACCTATGTTAGTCAGTTGATTCATGGTTGATTCCTTTCCCTATGCATCAACGAGCAGTGTGTTGCCGCAAATAAATGTGTTGGAGGGATTTGCCAGTAGGCTGTTGTTGCTTGCTGCAAAATACCGAAAGGATCAGCACAAATTAGCTCTGAATCGCGAGCACCAGAAAGTAGGCAGGAAGCATCTCTTGGGTCAGAAGTACAAACATTTATTGAAAATGGTATGATACATGGTTAACATGTCTGATACTATTTTTATTACATATTCTTTATAAATCACATTTATTAAAATCTCAACACTTCTTCCTAAATATGGTCTGTCGACAATGAACCGCAACATACTGACATAAACGACAATTCGACGTGCTATCCCCTTTGACATTTTATCCACTTGCGAAACGGAAGCTGGGCTGCAGAGCGGTGTGGCAACATTTCTTCCTCTACATAGTTTCCCAGCGCTATAGTATCTTAGAACACTTCAGTCACATGGACTATAATTTCAGGCTAAAATTATTAATTTGATATGTTATTGTTGCCATTATTATTATTCTACATTTGTTGCTAAGGCAACAATTGTTTTATTCATTGGCTTACGAATCCGCCGCACTTGTTTTTCCCGATTTTCGGTAATTAAAAATTATTGAGAAATCGATTTTATTTTTTCCCGCCGCACCTAAACCGATACGATTTAAAACTCATATGAACAAAATACGATGTATGTACCATCCAAAAGTTCAAGAGGTAGCCTATTTTTAGATATTTATGTCCGTTTTGTTTCTAATCCTTTTAGAAAGTCATTATGCCATATTGTCTACTTTTGTCTAAGTATAATGTATACTAGTATTTTCTGCATATACTTTTTTTTTTTTTTTTTTTTTTTAGGGGGGGGGGGGTCTTGTACCTTCCCCAGTCGACGATATCTGCTGTTGTCTTAAGCAAAATATGTCACCTACTGTTCTGTTTTCTAGTAAGTTATACCTACAGAAACCTCCACAATCGAGGGTATTTGCCGTTTGTCTCAAGCACAATATGTCAAAGGCTCTGTCAAAGGAGATCATTCTTGTCTGTGGGAATATAAACAATACGGATTCCAGACGTAATGATGTTTTGTCATCGGCATTCCATTTATTTTCTAACGCCTGTCACATGTTTCCAGAAATCAATAACCTGTTCTAAAGAAAAACGACAAAACAATTATTTTTATCTTAATACCTCCTGTCAGAGGTTTTCAGAAATAATATTCGTAAACCAAGAAATGAAGTAATTATGGCCTGATATTATCATTATGATTTTTGTAATATCAGTATCGTCACTGATATTATTATCACTATCAATATTGCCATTACATTTATTATTATAATCCCTGTTTTTGATAATGATAGCATCATTGTAATAGACTATTTATTATCAAATGGTGCTACTCCTGTATGGCTTTTTTAGTATACAGGTGTTACGTGATTATAGGCCATGCATCGCAGGTGGGCGCCGCAAACGAATACAAAGGCTCATACACTAAAGAGTTTTATCACCCGATGTGCTGTTTGGACATTGGAGTGTAAAAGGGCATCATCTCCTTCGGTACAACCAAAGTCCCCGGCTTTTCCCTGATTTGAGGCAGATTTACTTTATCTTTCTAGATTTTCCCTGACACAGAATTGCAAGAAATCCTGCTTGATTATTTGTCGGTGTATTGGCTGATTATTGATTGACACACTCGTTTTGCTCAGCTGATTGTGATGACGTCATGGCGAAAACATCCGCGTCTGGTGGCCTTCATTCTTATCATTATAATTATTATTTTCATTGTGATTGTTCTTATTATTGCTCTTCTTATCATTATTAATTTTGTTATTACTATCATTATTATTATCGGTATTATTATCATGATTATATCATATTTATCATCATTATTATCCTTGATATTATTATTATTATTATTGTAATTATCAATATTGTTCTTGTTATTGTTATTGTTATTTTTTTTACCATGATTGTCATTATTTTTATTTATTTCATTGTTATTATCGTTATTTTCATTATAATTATTATAATTTTTACTGTTATCATAATTTTTATCATTATCATTATTGTTATTATCATTATGATCATTATCATTATTATTGTTATGGTTATCATTATTACTACTATTATTATTATCATTGCAATTGTTATTATTACCATTATTTTTAAATATTATTATCATGACTATTATAATTATTTTCATTATCATTATTTTTTCATCATTATTATTCATATTATTATTATTATGATTACTGTTATTTATATCACGATGATCATTATTCTAATTATTAATATTGTTGATTTTAATATTAACATTATTATCTTCATTAATATGAACATCATTATCATCATTAATATGAACATCATTATCATCATTAATTTGAACATCATTATCATCATTAATGTGAACATCATTATCATCATTATTATTTTCATCAAGATTATCATTGTTGGTGTCATCACTTTTATTATCTTTAATATTTTTATTATTATTGTTATTACTATTACTATTATCATTATATTTAATACTAATACTACCAATACTAGTACTATTGTTATTATCATTCTAATTATTACTACTGAAATTCATATCCTTTCTTTTCTTCTATGGTTATCATTATCATTGCTTTTGTTATTATTTTCATTATTATAATTTTCATTGTCATTATATTTGTTATCATCATTATTATTATTATTGTTGATATTGTTATTATTATTATTACTATAATTATTCATATAACTTTGTTATTATTATTACTGTAATTATTCATATAACTTTGTTATTATTGTTATTATTATCATCATCGCTATCATTATCTTTACTTTTCTCTTTCTTGTTCTCTTTCTTCACTATGATTATTATTATTGTTGTTGTTGCTATTATTATTATAATGAGGATTATTATTGATATTATTATTATTATTATTATTGGTATGATCATCATTATTACTGTTATTAATATCCTTATTATTACTATGATTATTATCAATGGTATTATCGTTATTGCTAGTTGTAGTAATAGTAGCAGTTTTCCTAATGATATCCTTGTTTTTGTCATCATCCTGAATTACCATTATTATATGATTATTATCATTATTGTTATTATTTTGTTGATGTTATTATTAGTAGTAGTAATAGTATAACTAGTAGTACTAATATTGTTTTTGTTGCTGTTGCCATTGTTATTTTTATTGTCATTATTTGTATGATAATCATTACTATTATTATCATTTCTATTATTATTATCATTGTTATCGTCGTTATTATCATTATTATCATTATCATCACTGTTGTTACATAATAATTTTTTGTTATTGTTATTATTTTTATTATTGCTATTATTATTACTTATATTATTATCATTATCATTATTATCATTATTATTATTATTCTCATCATAATCATTATTATTATCAATTTTATTATTATTACTATTGCCATCACCATTGTTATATCCTTTATTATCATTATCATTTTGGATTTAATTTAATAGTCATCCTGATATAAATTTCGGTTTTGGTAATCTATAATTATCATTATTGTTAATATTACTATTATTATTATTAGCATGATCATCTTTATTATTATCATTATAAATATCATCATTATTATCGTTATCTTTATTGCTTTTATCAATTTCATTATTATCATCATTATCATTATCATTGTATGTACCATTATTATTATTACCATTATTATTATTATTATTATTATTATTATTATTAATATTATTATTATTATTATTAACAT
>NC_091562.1:16703174-16705674 GCF_042767895.1 Penaeus vannamei
CCTACTGCATTCCTTTCCCCTGGTCTTCCTTCCCTCCCTCTCTCCTTCCTTTTACCTATCCCATTCCTCCCCTCCACCTCTTCCTCCTCCTCCTTCGCTCCCTCTCTCCCACCTCCTTTGTTCCTTCTCTCCCTTTTCCTTCGCTCCCTCTCTCCCTCATTTCCCCTCCCCCTCCGCTTCCTCTCTCCCTCAATCACTCCCTGTCTCCCTCTTCCGTCGCTCCCCTCTCTCCTTCTCCCGCTTCCCTTCTCTTCATCCCTTCATGTCTTCAATCGCAGGTGGCCTCCTTCCACTCGCTCTCACAAGAGGTTTAATTTCAAAACACCTCCTCCTCTTTGTGACAGCTTCCGACATAATAAGAACTTGAGGAGGGGGGGGGAGGCGAGAGAAGGACTAAGGGGTGCATATGGGGAGGAGGATAGTGGGGAAAAGGGGGGAAAGGGGGTGAGTGTGGGAAGGATGACAGGGTCCATAGAGGGGGGGGAGGGGGGGAGAATGATGGGAATGATAGTGGGAAGAGGTGAGAAGGGAGAGCGGAAGAGGGAGAGGGTATTTAGGGTTCATGAATGGGGGGAGGGGGAGGGGGGAGGATTTCAAGGAGCCAGCGGCATGTAAAGGGGTGAGAGTGCTGATATAGGGTCCTTAGGGGCGACTGGTGAAAGGAGAAGCGGGGATGAGATGGGGGGGGGGGAGTGTTGGGACGAGGTTCTGGGGTTAAGTTTCAGTCTTTGAAGTTTCTTTATCTTTCTTCCTCCTCCTTTTCCCACCTATTCTTAATCATTTTTTGTTCTTTTCTCCTTTCTGATTCCATTTTTTTCTTCTCCTTCCTCCCTTCTTCTTATGAATAATTCTTCGTCATTTTATCTCTTGCTATTTACTATACTTCAGGCATCAGAGCTTTTGTACTGATTAGTAGAGCAAAAAGTTATTTCAGTAATACGCTAGTTCATTACGAACTAATATATCTTTCCAAAAGATATATCAGTTATATGTGGGTTTTATTCACAAGCTTAAAATATGTATGTGAATAAAAAGTACACAATTCTAGTAATAACAATGAGAATGATATTAGTACCATTAATTATTGCAATTGATGATGAGGATAGCCTTGACATTGATAAATATGGTTGTAATGATAGTAATGATAATTATAACAAAATGAAAATGGTAACAAAAACAGCAACGATTAATAATTTTGTAATAATAATGAAAATGGCAATCATGATAATAAGAATGATAGTGATAATAACAATAATAATAACAATAATAATTGTGCGGATAAAACAATTATAACATAACTCATCCTAAAACATCAGTCTGGCGCATGACCATCTATAAACAGAAGAAAAGACAACGCACAAGAAGAAGAAAATCTCCAAGCACATTCATACCCCAGCGAACGGAAGCTGAGAGCGAGCGACCTGCTGCAGCCCGGAAATGCTTCAGGGGAACCGATTCCGCCTCGTCCTAATAGGATTCATAGTAGCTCGTCGGCGCCTTTGCATTAAGGGTTCAGATCCCACTTTTCGCCCCTGGAATTTGCGGCTGGAAGGGATGCCGGCTTTTGTCTCGGATTCTCTTAGCAAGCGGGGGGGGGGGGGTGCTTGTCTAGGTGTTGTTACTTTAGGGCTGTGTTGGTGGTGTGCTGAGCTAGATCAGTTGGTAATGATACAAACAGTAACAAAGTATATACACATTTCAATAGAATGTATTCATATATATATATATATATATATATATATATATATATATATATATATATATATATATGTATATATAAACACACTCATATATACATGTAAAATATATGAGTGTGTGTGTTTTTGCATATGTGTTTGTGTATATGTGCGTGTATCCATCTAACTACTCCATTTATCTACATAGTTTATATATATATATATATATATATATATATATATATATATATATATATATATATATTTTTTTTTTTTTTTTTTTTTTTTTTTTTTTTTTTTTTTAAGAAAATTACGAGCATGTCGCTCAAATATTACAATTCAACCATAAAAGCAAACACCATAAAAAACTGAATACAAGACTTGTCTTAACCTTATCGCCACCAGCGCCATCTGCAGCGCCTCCAGCATAATGCTTGGCTTATTTGGTGTTCAGTGATTACGAAACTCACTTACCTATCAACGCCTTCGTGTCTTTCCTCGTTTACCGTAGATTGATTCTAATGCAGGCAAGGGACGGGAATCGCTCGAGTCTCAATACCAATCGATCGAGAGCGCGGATCAAGGCAACAAAGTGCTTTCAAAATAGCGTTTCCGAGACATCAAATTTTCCCTTGTAGTATATTTCTCTATCCTTATTTATATATCCATACAAACAACTATACAAACACACACAAACAAATTACACACATAAATAGAAAGATATGTAGCTATCTAGATAAATAAACAGGTATATATATATATATATATATATATATATATATATATATATATATATATATATATATATATATATATAAAGATAG
>NC_091562.1:16708174-16713174 GCF_042767895.1 Penaeus vannamei
TAAGAACAATACTAATTTTCATAATAATTATAACGAAAACAATAATGATAATGACTGATAATAGTAATAACAATAATGATAATATTGATAATAATAATTTTAAAAATACGATAATAATGATGATGATGATGATGACAATGATAACAATAATAATAATTATAATAATGATTAAGGTAATAATTATGGTAATAAAAACAATAATGATGACATAGATAAGATTTGTAATTATGACTCAAATGATAATAATAATGATGGTAATATCAACAATAATGCGAAAAAGAACCATATAAATAATATTCATGATTATAACAATAATGTTGATGACGATAACAGAAATAATAATGAGGTTAAGAATGATAATAAAGATAATAACAATTATAACAATATGATAATAGTGATAATAATAATGTTAATAATAATAATAATAATAACGATGAAAATGATACTAATAATAGTAACAATAATAATAGTAATAATATCAATGGTAATACTAATAGTACAAATAATACAAATGATAAAAAACACATTATTTTAACAAGAACAGTGAAAACATCAGTAATATTGATTATAATAATGATAATGATAACAGTACTAATTATCATGGTAATAAAGAAAATGACAGCAATGATAATAATAATGATAACTATAATAGTAACAATTATAATGGTAATAACAAAATTGATAATGATAATAGCAATGATAATGATAAACAGTTATGACGTTAATAATGATGATAATGGTCATAATAATAGAAATGAAAAAGGTATAAAAACAGTGATAATGATAATAGTAATAATAATGAATAGCAATAATAACAATAATAACAGTGATAGTAATAATAATAATGATAATAATAGTAATAATGATAATGATTATAACGGTTATAACAATAATAATGATAGTATTTCCAATAATAACAATAAATATTATGATGATGATGCCAATAATAATAATAATGATAAGAACAATAATAATGATGATATAAATGATAATGATAATGATGATGATAATAAAAACGAGTAATAATTATGGAAATCGCAGTTATTATAATAATAATGATAATACAATAACAACGATAATAATAATAGAAATAATAACAATAAGAATACTGATAATGATAATTTAACTATGGTGATGAATATACTCATAATAACTATTTATTTTATCGTCATTATTTTTAGTCTATCATTGATTCTATCATCACTATTAGCATTGCCATCATTGCGTCTTTTATTATCCTTATCATTAGTGGTAGTAGTAGTAGAGTCATCATTATTGTAATTATTATCAGTGTAATTATCGTAATTAGTTTCTTTTATTATTATTATTATCATTATTATTTTATCCCATTTTTGTTGCTATCATTATCATTAATGTTATTATCTTTAATAATTCCATTATTATTATCATTATTATCATCATTGTCGATTTCATTGATATTTAAAATATCTAATTATTATTATCAATCATTATTTGGATTACCGTTTTTATCATCATTAGCATGGTCATAATCATTCTCTTCATTGTTATTCTTATCATTATCAGTACCTTCATTATTGTTATTATGATTTTCATTATTATCATCATTATATCATCTCTATCTTTATCATAACATGAATTATAATGATTATAATAGTAGTTGTGATGATAACGGTTAAAAAATGATACAAATAGTATCAATAATAAACCCTAGCAATAGTTATCTTAATTTTCATCCTCATCCCCATTATCCTGTTCATCATAATGGTAGTAATAAGAATGATCATCATAATATTTAAATTATGTTCATATTAAAGATAATAATGAAAGTAATAGTAACAGTTATGAATATAATAAGATAAAGATAATGATACTAATGACGGTGGCAGTGCTAATAGTAATAGTAATAAGAACAGTGATGATAATAGCAGTGATAATAATGATGATAGTAACATTGACAACGATAATGTTGATATTGATGTTCATGATGATGCTGAAGAACAAGAAGAAGAAGATGATGATGATGATGATGATGATGATGATGATGATGATGATGATGATGATGATGATGATGATGATGATGATGATGATGATATGTCTGGTGGTTTACTTATGTTGTCTTTACTTGTTCACAGCTGCTTAGAATGACAATCAATTATCATATTTCTTTGTTTTTTATACTAGTACTTTTAAATATTTTGTTCATGTTTTACTTGAAAATAACTATGCTAAACATTAAGGGACACACAATGGAACTTGCCCCTAAATAGTTCTCATGCAGAGTCCTCACTTCCCACGTTACCACAGCGAAAAGGGATATGTGTATCAGAGTTATAACTGGTACAAACTCGTGTCCCACACTATTTTTCAAGTAGGGAGGTAGAAGTGTACATTAGCCACTGATAGTATTTAGAGGTTAAACTAAAGTTATTTTGATAATTATTATCATTTTTATTATCGTTATTATTATCAGTATCATCAATCTCATTATTCTGATAATGACGAAAATAATGATATATATTATAATGATGATAATAAGAGGAGGAAGAAAAGGAAGAGTAAATAATAATAGTAATGACAAAAATAAAACATTGAAGTAAATATTCATATCTTTAAAATATAGTCACCATAAAAACAATAAATATCAAAAAGGGTTATAATGATAAGAATATGAAAAAAAAAGAAGCAGAGCAAAGAAAGGAGAAAAAACGTTAATAAATAAATGCTCCATTTTTCATATAGCAGGTCGCGAGAAGCCTTAATTAATTAATTTTCCTGTCTGATATGATCCAAGCACTCGGAAAACAAGAAAATTAATTCAGGAAATCATACAAACTCCCTTCCCTCCTTCTCCTCCCCCCCCTCCCCCCATTCGACACCAGGCCCACACCCTTGCCGTCGCCATGTCTCTTTTTACTCTGAAGCGAAAGCCATATATATTAAGAGCAAGATTTTCAGAAGCAAAATTCATTAGCGAGACTAGGCTGCTTCTGAGACGTTATCCAAAGCATAAATAGTTTGGGGAAATATTAAAAATATTTCATTTATATCATGTTGAAATATATGTGTACACAGGTATGCATGAATGCGTATATATTTTGCATGTTTGTTTGCTTGTGTCGAGATATGTTTTGCGTTTGTGTATATTTTAATATCAAATGATGAATCAGAATGGAGATGCAACCAAGATGTTTTCAGAGAAAAAAAAGTCTCGGAAATGTTAGTGATAGGATATAAGAGTGCAATGGATCAAAGTTAGAAATCATATTGATCTTAAAAAACAAGTGGAAATAGGCGCCACTTCCCGTAATTTATGGCGGAATTACAATATCTGTTGGTCCGGTAGTTTGGCAAATTTAAGGAAGGGACACACAATATAAATGGGGATAACATCCTGCCGAAAATAGGTTAGGCTTTTAATCTGCAATAGACAGATGATAACAATAAAATATGTCTCTCTCTCTCGCGCGCGCAAGCTCGAATGTGTGTGAGATAGAGAGGGAGAGTTCAGTTCAATTCAAAATACTTTATTCAATTTGTTACAATGGTTATTCCTATTACATAAAGTGTGATTTAAGAGTACATATAAATATCAGATAAAAGAATTAAGTCTTGCTTATTCTTATATTTTGATAACTGAGGTCATTGGTGATTCAAGAGATATTCCTTTATTATCATTATTATTTTAAGTATTTGAGTTCTACATGTTTCTGATATTAGGAGGCAGGTAATTCCAGATCATGGGTCCATGTGCTAGTTTCTGTCGTGCCTTTATGTCTGTGTGTGATCTTTTGATAGAGTTTATCTGTCTTGTTTGGACACTGGTTTTGTTACCTATGACTAGAAGGGTTAATAGTAATTTTTTATTATTTTACAAACTTACATTTTATTAATTAGTTTACAAGTATCACACCCATTTGTATTGTACTTTTAGGCAAATTTGTCCAAGTGATCATACCTGCTTACGTTGCCAACGGCTAATTTGGGAACAAAGTTTTTTTTAATTTTAGAATTTGTCTTTTGGGTCTTATTAATTCATTTAAGGGGGCCGTCGCAACGAAAATTTTCAAAAATGCTCGATTTCTTTTTAAATCTCCGGTAATCTAGTGGGCTTTGGCAATCTCGTGATGTAATATTTTTGCTAAATATGTAAAATTAAAGCAGTTATGACTAAATCTCAGACCCCCCGCCCCCCCCCCCCTCTCCGATGTTTACATTGTCGCGTCCGTGAAAATTCACTCGACATTTTTTTTTTTTTTCGGTTTATTTTGGAATTCTCTGGTAGCTAGCTGGCAACTCTGTATACCCATCAGCTGATCGCGAAGACTGCGGCTCTGGGAAACAAAAACCCACCAGAAAATCAGAGACAAAAGGTTGCCAGCTCCTAGCTCCATGACACCATACCGCAGACGTGCGGCCTCATCACACAGTAAGGGTACACTATTAATTGTAGATGCTAGTTTAGTATGTGATAGGAAATACTTCTAAATCACATCTGCAGCAGTTGTTTATACATTTAAATACCCCACGTCGTTAGGTTAGGCCTTATAAACCATGTGCTCCAACGGGAATTTCTTCAATCATTTCCAGATATTACCATTAGTACTTTGCAAAAGGGGGGGATCATGTACCAGCTACACTTCAGAATATCATGTGAACGCAATAGAATGCAGCAAGATTGCCGCAGAGATTAGAATTCTAAAAAAAATCAAAATAAAAATCGAGGGAAATCCAAAATTTCGGAGCACGTTATTTCAAAACTACACTTGTCAACAATTGTCAGCATTTTTAAAATTCATCCATAAATAATTGGGCGATTTTAATAGGGTTTACACCATTTAAAAGCTGAATATATTTGCGATAATTTTCTATAAAGAAAATTTTCTTTTTAATAGTAGTCCATATCATAACGTGATGTTCATAAGATTAGACATTTATATATATATATATATATATATATATATATATATATATATATATATATATATATATATATATAATCTCCCTAAACTAAAACGAAA
>NC_091562.1:16718174-16725674 GCF_042767895.1 Penaeus vannamei
AGTAAAAGAAAGACAAAAAAAGGTTACCATTACTTATCACATAAATTGCTTGAGCCAAGTAAGTATTGAACAACCTTCTCATTTGCTTAGATCGGTGCATCCGTCTCCCTTTACTTTTTTAAGTAACATGTCTAGTTCGGCATAACAGGTAACCCTTTTCTGTGCCAGATAAGTACATCTCTTATGTGAATTCCCTGTTCAGAGAAGATAACGATACCTATATGTAATGCCAGATTGTACCAAAGAATTAATAGTGGAGAATATGTACTTCCGTCACCATCAAATGTATATAACATTCCTGTGCCAGATAAGTACCATCTGCTAGCTTTGCAAAATAAAGCTTTTTCATATCATGAATTTATTTTACCGAAGAACTTGCTACACTCCTCTGGTTCCCGCTCACAAGGAAGCATCACTTTGCTTTGCCAGATAAGTACTATTATTATATAAATCTGCTCAGGGACAGTAATGCTACCTTAAATATGTACCTCCTACATCAGAGGAATGCAATATTTCCTGTGCCAGACAAGTATCACCCCCTAGCTATTTAAAACCTTTTCTTACTGTCCTGTTATTCTCATATCTATGCGTCTTATTAAAGAAAAAAAATGTTACCATTCCTTAGCACATGAATTGTCTGTGCCAAGTAAGTATTGAACACCCTTCTCATATGCCTAGATCGGTGCATCTGTCTTCCTTTACTTTTTAACATGCCTAGTTCCTCATAAGTAACCCTTGTGAATTCCCTGATCAGGGAAGGTAATGTTACCTATATGTATTGCCAGATTGTAATAAAGACTTAGTTATGGAAAATATGTACTACCTTCACCATCAGATGTGTATCACTTTCCTGTGCCAGATAAGTACCATCTGCTAGATAAAAAAAAGAGACTTTTCATATCATCATGAATTCATTTTATCGACGAACTTGCTACACTTGTCTGGTTCCCGTCAGAAGGAAGCATCACTTTCCTGTGCCAGATAAGTACTATTATTATATAAGTCTGGTCAGAGACGGTAATGTTACATTTATGTAATGGCAGTTTCTGCCTATAATGAATTATGGAAATTATGTGCTTCCTGGCACGTTTTCCTGTGCCAGATATGTATCACCCCCAAGCTTTGTAAAAACTTTGTTCTTACTATCCTGTTACTCTAATGATTAATAGATTTACGTCTTAAAAAAAGCATAAAGAAATACCTTCACGTATCATGTAACAAATTCCCTGTGCCAAATAAGTATAGAACACCCTTCTCATATGCATAGACTGGTATATCCGTCTTTCGTTACTTTTAATGGAAAATATATACCTATATCATAGAAATGCAATATTTCCTGTGCCAGATAAGTATGACTCCCTAGCTTTGTAAAACCTTTTCTTATTATCCTGTTATTCTCATATATATGCGTCTTATAAAAGAAAACTAGTAGCACATCTAGTCCCTCATAACAAGTAACCCTTTCCTGTGCCAGATAAGTACATTTCTTATGTGAATTCCCTGTTCAGGGAAGATAATGTTACCTATATGTAATGCCAGATTGTACCAAAGAATTAGTAATGGAAAATATGTATTTCCTTCACCATCAGATGTGCATCACTTTCCTGTGCCAGATAAGTACTATCTCCTTGTTTTGTAAAATAAAGCCTTTTCATATCATCATGAATTCATTTTATCGAAGAACTTGCTACACTCGTCTAGTTCCTGTTCACAAGGAAGAATCACTTTCCTGTGCCAGATGAGTACTATTATTATATGAAGCTGCTCAGGGATGGTAATGTTACCTTTATGTAATGGCAGAATCTGCCATATAGATTGTGTAAAATATGTACCTCTTTCACCATCATGTGAGTATGTTTTCCTGTACCAGATAAGTATCACCCTTATCTTTGTAAAAACATTTTTCTTACTATCCTGTTACTCTAACGAATAAGAGATATGCGACTTAAAAAAGAAAAATATCTTCACGTATCATGTAACAATTTGTCTGTGCCAAGTATGGAACACCCTTCTCATATGCATAGATCAGTATACCCGCCTTTCGTTATTTTATAATGGATATGTACATCCTACAACATTATAGGAGTGCAATATTTCCTGTGCCAGATAAGTATCACCCCCTAGCTTTGTAAAAACCCTTTCTTATGAACCTGTTATTCTCATATAAATGCGTCTTATATATATAAAAAAAAAAAAAAAAAATACCATTACTTCTCACATAAATTGCCTGTGCCAAGTAAGTACTGAACACCCTTCTCATATGCTTAGGTCGGTACATCCGTCTTCCTTTACTTATAAAGTAACACGCCTAATTCCTCATAACAAGCAACCCTTTCCTGTGCCAGATAAGTACATCTCTTATGTATATTCCTTGTTCAGGAACGATAATGTTATCTATATGTATGTATGGAACTCCCTTCTCGTACACATAAATTGGTATATCCGTCTTTCATTACTTTTTATGGAAAATATGTACTTCCTATAACATCTTAGGAATACAATATTTCCTGTGCCAGATAAGTATGACCCCTAACTTAGTAAAACTTTTTCTTATTATCCTATTACTCTCACACATATATATGCGTCTTATAAAGAAATAAAAAAAATAAAAAATAAAAGTTACCATTACATGTCACATAAATTGCCTGTGCCAAGGAAGTATTGAACACCTTTCTCATATGCTTAGATCGGTGCATCTGTCTTCCTTTACTTTTTAAGTAAAACGTCTATTTCGTCATAACAAGTAACCCATTCCTGTGCCAGATAAATACGTCTCTTATATGAATTCCCTGTTCAGGGAAGAGAATGTTACCTATATATAATGCCAGACTGTACCAAAGAATTAGGAATGGAAAATATGTACTTCCTTCACCTTCAGATGTGTATAACATTCCTGTGCCAGATAAGTACCATCTGCTAGCTAAGTAAAATAAAGCTTCTTCATATCATGAATTCATTTTATAGACAAACACTCGCCTGGTTCCCGCTCACAAGGAAGCATCACTTTCCAGTGCCAGATAAGTACTATTATTATAAAATCTGCTCAGGGACGGTAATGTTACCATTATGTAATGGCAAATTCTGCCATATAATGAACTATGTGAAATATGTACCTCCTTCACCATCATGTGAGTACGTTTTCCTGTGCCAGATAAGTATCACCCCCTAGCTTTATAAAAACCTTTTTCTTACTATCCTGTTACTCTAATAATAGATATGCTAATTAATATATATATATTTATATATTCATGTATCACGTAAAAAAAATGCCTGTGACAAGTATGGAACACCCTTCTCATATGCATAGATTGGAAAATATGTACGTCCTACAAAATTATAGGAGTGCAATATTTCCTGTGCCAGATGGGGAATATGTACCTCCGCTACCATGTCAGTACGTTTTCCTGTGCCAGATAAGTATAACCCCCTAGCTTTGTAAAAACCCTTTTTCTTACTATCCCTTTACTCTAATGAATAGATATGCAACTTAAAATGAAAAAGAAGAAAAGAAAAATATCTTCAAGTATCATATCAAATATCAAATTGCCTACGCCAAGTATGGAACACCATTCTCATATGCTTAGATCGGCATATCCGTCTTTCGTTATTTTTAATGGAAAATATGTACCTCCTACAACATTACAGGAGTGTAACTGTTCTTGTACTTGATAAGTATCATGCCCTAGCTTTGTAAAACCTTTTCTTATTATACTCATATATATGCGTCATGTAGCAAAAAAAAAAAGAAGAAAAAAAAAAAAAGTTACCATTACTTATATAAATTGTCAAGTAAGTACTGAACACTCTTCTCATATGCTTAGATCGGTACATCCGTCTTCCTTTACTTCCTCATAGCAGGTAACCCTTTCCTGTGCCAGATAAGTTATTTGAATTCTCTGTTCAGGGAAGATAATGTTACCTATATGTAATGCCAGATTGTCCCAAATAATTAGTAATGGGAAATATGTACTTCCTTTACCATCAGATGTGTATAACATTCCTGTGCCAGATAAGTACCATCTTCTAGCTTTGTAAAATAAACCCTTTTCATATCATCATGAATTCATTTTATCGACGAACTTGCATCCTGTACCAGATAAGTGCTATTATTATATAAATCTGCTCAGGGACGGTAATGTTTATGTAATGGCATTAATAATAGATTTGCACCTTAAAAAAAAAGAAAACTTCCTTCACGCATCACATAATAAATTGCCTGTGCCAAGTATGGAACACCCTTCTCATATGCATAGATCGGTATATCCGTTTTTCGTTACTTTTTATGGAAAATATGTACCCCTTTGGATGGTACATCATAGGAGTGCAATATTTCCTGTGCCAGATAAGTAATACATATGCTTCTTAGAAAAGATTTTTTTTTTCCATTACCTATCATATAAATTGCCTGTGCCAAGGAAGTATTGAACACCCTTCTCATATGCTTAGATCGGTGCATCCGTCTTTCTTTCCTTTTTAAGTAACATGTCTAGTTCCTCATAACCTGTAACCCTTTCCTGTGCCATATTAGTACATCTCATGTGAATTCCCTGTTCTGGAAAGATCTTATCTATATGTAATGCTTGATTTAACCATATCTTTACTAACGAAAAATATGTACTTCCCTCACCATCATATTCCCGAGACAAATAAGGACCATCTGCTAGCTTTGCAAAAATAAAGCATTTCATGTGAATTCACTTTATCCAAGAACTTGATACACTCGTCTGGTTCCCGCTCACCGGGAAACATCACTTTCCTGTGCCAGATAAGTACTATTGTTATATAAATCTGCTCAGGTATGGAAATGTTACCTTTCTGTGATGGCAGTTTCTGCCATATAATAAATTATGGAAAATATATGCCTCCTTCAGTATCATGTGAGTATAAGCTTTCCTCTGCCTGATAAGTATCATACCCTACCTTTGTAAAACCCTTTTCTTATTATCCCGTTACTCTAATGAATAATCGATATTTCTTATAAAATAATAATAATAAATAAATAAATGTTACCAATTCGTATCACATATCATATTGCGTGTGCCAAATAAGTATGGAACACCCTTCTCACATGCACAGTTCGGTGCATCTGCCTCTCTTTACTTTTTAAGTAACACGTCTAGTTCCTCATAACAAGTAACACTTTCCTGTACTAGATAAATACATTTCTTATATGAATCCCATGTTCAGAGATGTTACCTTTATGTAATGCCAGATTGTACCAAAGAATTAGTAATAGAAAATATGTACTTCTTTCACCATCAGATGAGTATCGCATTCCTGTGCCAGATAAGTACCATCTGCTAGCTTTGTGAAAAAAAGCCTTTTCATATTAGGAATTCACTCTATCCAAGAACAAGCAAGCACCATTTCCCTGAGCCAGAAAAGTACTATTGTTATATAAATCTTCTAAAAGATAGTAATGTTGCCTTTATGTAATGGCAGTTTCTGCCATATGATAAATCATGGAAAATATGTACAAGTTTTCCTTTTCCAGATCAACATCACAAGCTACCTTTGTAAAGCACTTTTCTTTTTAACAAAAAAGTTATGAATAATAGATATGCGTCTCATATAAAGAAAAAAAAATACCATTACTTATCACATAAATTGCCTGTGGTAAGTAAGTATGGAACACCCTTCTCATATACATAGATTGGTGCATCTGTTACCTATATGTAATGTCAGATTGTACCAAATTATTAGTAATGAAAAATTTCTACTCCCTAAAAAATACCATGTGTGTCCTATTCTTGTGTCAGATAAATACGATCTGTTAGCTTTGTAAAATAAAGCTTTTTCATATCAATTCACAATGAAGCACCATTTTCCTTCTGCTTAGGGACGGTAACGTTACCTTTCTGTAGTTCCAGTATTTGCTATGTAATGAATTATAGAAAATATGTTCCTCTTTCACCATCATATGAGTACAAGTTTTCCTGTGCCAGATAAGTATCACCCCCTACTAACCCACTACTCTTATCAATAATAGATATGCGTCTTATATATATATATATACATATATATACATATATATATATATATGTATACATACATACATTATATATATTATATATATATATATTTATATATAGTATTACGTATCACATAATAAATTGCCTGTGGCAAGTATGAAACTCCCTTCTATGTAAAGAACGGTGCATCCGTCTTTTGTTACTTTTAAAGTAACACTTCTAGTTCCTCTTAACAAGTAACTCTTTCCTGTGCCAGATAAATACATCTCATGTGAATTCCCTGTTCAGGGAAGATGTTACCTATATGTCATGCCCGATTGTAGCAAATGGTAATGGAAAATATGCACTCCATTCACCATCATATGCATATCACATTCCTGTGCCAGATAAGTACCATCTGCTAGCTTTGTAAAATAAAGCCTTCTCACATATAATGAATCCACTCTATCAAGGAACTTGCTACACTCGTCTGGTTCCCGCTCACAAGCAAGAACCACTTTCCTGTGCCAGACAAGTACTTTTGTTTTATTAAACACGTCAGGGACGGTAATGTTACCTTTATATACTGGTACATCTGCCATATAAATTATGGAAAGTATGTACCTCCTTCACCATCATATAATTTTTTCCTGTGCCAGATAAGTATCACCCCCTAGCTTTGTAAAACCCTTTTCTTATTGCCCCGTTACTCTTTTGAATAATAAATATACTTATAAAAACATAAATTTTGTTACCATTACGTATCACATAACAACTTGCCTGTGCCAAGAAATATATATGGAACCTTTTCATATGCATAATTTGGTACATAATTTTTTTTTTCTTTTTTTTTACGTTTTAAGCAACACTTTCCTGTGCTAGATAAGTACATCTCTTATGTGAATTCCCTGTTCTGGGGAGATGTTTGCCTATATGTCATCTCAGAATGTACCATAATTTAAGTAATGGAATATATGTACCTCCTTCACCATCATATGTATATCACATTCCTGTGCTAGATAAGTACCATCTACCTTTATAAAATAAAAACCTTTTCTCATTATGAATTCACTTTATCCAAGAACTTGCTACACTCGTCTGGTTCTTGCTCACAGTTAAGTACCACTTTCCTGTGCGAGATAAGTACTATTATTATATAAATCTGCTCAGGGACGGTAATGTTACCCTTGTAATATCAGTATCTGCCATATAATGAATTTTGGAATATATGTACCTCTCTCACTATTAAGTGAGTACAAGTTTTCCTGTAGCAAATAAGTATCACCCGATAGTTTTCCTTATTACCCCATTACTTTAATAAATAATGGATATGCGTGCCTTATAGGAAAGGATATTTCCATTACGTACCACATAACAACTTGCCTGTGTCTAAGTATGGTACAAACTTTTCTTATACATCTGCTTCCTCTCATCAAGTATCTCTTCCCCATGCCAGATAAGTACACCTGTTATGTGAATTCCCTATTCAGAGAAGATAATGTTACCTATATGTAATGCCAGATTAAACCATATAATAAGTAATGGAAAA